>NW_020825250.1:0-55685 GCF_003286155.1 Drosophila erecta | reverse complement strand
GTAAATTGCCAAGACGCATATGATATGTCCCTATCATATTAGAATAAAGAACTTAAAGAAATCAAGTAAAGTTGCCAAGACGCATATGATATTGTCCCTATCATATTAAAGAACTAAAGAACTTAAAGAAATCAAGTAAAGTTGCCAAATGCTTTGTCATCAAATTAGTGGACGCATATGATATTGTCCCTATCTAATTATAGAAATAAAGGAACTTAAAGAACTCAAGTAAAGTTGCCAACGACGCCATATGATAATTGTACCCTATTCATATTAAAGAGAACTAAAGAACTCTTTAAAGAAATCAAGTCAAGTTGCCAAATTGGCTTTGTCATCAAATTAGTGAGCATATGTATGTTCCCTATCTAATATAGAAATTAAAGAATCTTAAATAACTCAAGTAACGTTGCCAAGACGCATAGATATTGTCCCTATCTAATTATAGAAAATAAAGAACTTAAAAGAAATCAAGTAAAGTTGCCAAGACGCATATGATAATGTCCCTATCATATAAAGACTAAAGAACTTAAAGAAATCAAGTTCAAGTTGCCAAATGCTTTTGTCATCAAATTAGTGACGCATATGATATTGTCCCTATCTAATTATAGAAATAAAGAACTTAAAGAACTCAAGTAAAGTTGCCAAGACGCATATGATATTGTCCCTATCTAATTATAGAAATAAAGAACTTAAAGAAATCAAGTAAAGTTGCCAAGACGCATATGATATTGTCCCTATCATATTATAGATATAAAGAACTTAAAGAAATCAAGTAAAGTTGCCAAATGCTTTGTCATCAAATTAGTGACGCATATGATATTGTCCCTATCTAATTATAGAAATAAAGAACTTAAAGAACTCAAGTAAAGTTGCCAAAACGCATATGATAATGTCCCTATCATATTAAAGAACTAAAGAACTTAAAGAAATCAAGTAAAGTTGCCAAGACGCATATGATATTGTCCCTATCATATTAAAGAAATAAAGAACTTAAAGAAATCAAGTAAAGTTGCCAATACGCATATGATATTGTCCCTATCATATAAATATAGGATAAATGTATATAATTATATATAAAGAAAAATATATGAAATATCCGTATATTTATTAACTAAAGAACTTAAAGAAATCAAGTAAAGTTGCCAAGACGCATATGATAATGTCCCTATCATATTAAAGAAATAAAGAACTTAAAGAAATCAAGTAAAGTTGCCAAGACGCATATGATATTGTCCCTATCTAATTATAGAAATAAAGAACTTAAAGAAATCAAGTAAAGTTGCCAAGACGCATATGATAATGTCCCTATCATATTAAAGAACTAAAGAACTTAAAGAAATCAAGTAAAGTTGCCAAGACGCATATGATAATGTCCCTATCATATTAAAGAACTAAAGAACTTAAAGAAATCAAGTAAAGTTGCCAAGACGCATATGATATTGTCCCTATCATATTAAAGAAATAAAGAACTTAAAGAAATCAAGTAAAGTTGCCAAATGCTTTGTCATCAAATTAGTGACGCATATGATATTGTCCCTATCTAATTATAGAAATAAAGAACTTAAAGAACTCAAGTAAAGTTGCCAAGACGCATATGATAATGTCCCTATCATATTAAAGAACTAAAGAACTTAAAGAAATCAAGTAAAGTTGCCAAGACGCATATGATATTGTCCCTATCATATTAAAGAAATAAAGAACTTAAAGAAATCAAGTAAAGTTGCCAAGACGCATATGATATTGTCCCTATCATATAAATATAGGATAAATGTATATAATTATATATAAAGAAAAATATATGAAATATCCGTATATTTATTGAACAATATAAGGAAATTATATATAAAACATATGAAAAGGAATATTTATTGTATGTATAAAAGAAAAAATTCAGAAATACTCCTATATTCTCTTAGTATTATAGAGAAAACCCATATAAGTGAGAGGTATTAGTAGTGTAAACGACGCTTTGATCGACAGAGGGTTCAAAAACTACTATAGGTAGGCAGTGGTTGCCGACCTCTCGTATTGTTCAAAACTTATGTATTCATATGATTTTGACAATAATATAAGGAAATTAATTATAAAACATATGAAAAGGAATATTTATTGTATGTATAAAAGAAAAAATTCAGAAATACTCCTATATTCTCTTAGTATTATAGAGAAAACCCATATAAGTGAGAGGTATTAGTAGTGTAAACGACGCTTTGATCGACAGAGGGTTCAAAAACTACTATAGGTAGGCAGTGGTTGCCGACCTCTCGTATTGTTCAAAACTTATGTATTCATATGATTTTGACAATAATATAAGGAAATTAATTATAAAACATATGAAAATGAATATTTATTATATGTATAAAGGAAAAAAATCAGAAATACTCCTATATTCTCTTAGTATTATAGAGAAAACCCATATAAGTGAGAGGTATTAGTAGTGTAAACGACGCTCTGATCGACAGAGGGTTCAAAAACTACTATAGGTAGGCAGTGGTTGCCGACCTCTCGTATTGTTCAAAACTTATGTATTCATATGATTTTGACAATAATATAAGGAAATTAATTATAAAACATATGAAAATGAATATTTATTATATGTATAAAGGAAAAAATTCAGAAATACTCCTATATTCTCTTAGTATTATAGAGAAAACCCATATAAGTGAGAGGTATTAGTAGTGTAAACGACGCTTTGATCGACAGAGGGTTCAAAAACTACTATAGGTAGGCAGTGGTTGCCGACCTCTCGTATTGTTCAAAACTTATGTATTCATATGATTTTGACAATAATATAAGGAAATTAATTATAAAACATATGAAAATGAATATTTATTATATGTATAAAGGAAAAAAATCAGAAATACTCCTATATTCTCTTAGTATTATAGAGAAAACCCATATAAGTGAGAGGTATTAGTAGTGTAAACGACGCTCTGATCGACAGAGGGTTCAAAAACTACTATAGGTAGGCAGTGGTTGCCGACCTCTCGTATTGTTCAAAACTTATGTATTCATATGATTTTGACAATAATATAAGGAAATTAAATATAAAACATATGAAAATGAGCAATTATCATATGATTAATGGAAAAAATAATTCATTTATATATGAATAAAGGAAAATTCTCTTAATATATAAGAGAATAGCACGTGTTGGGTGGCAAACAGAATTGAAAATACCCGCTTTGAGGACAGCGGGTTCAAAAACTACTATAGGTAGGCAGTGGTTGCCGACCTCATGCATTATTCGAAATATATATTTCGGATCATGATGATTTAAATTTGGTTACTTACAAATAAAGTATATTATTATCCGTACAAATTTGTTTCTCAGTTCTTATGAACATGGGACTTGGCTCCGCGGTTAATAGGAATATACGACTTTAGATAATATCGTTGAAACAACAGTCAAGTTTCTATTATACATAGAATAACAAATCGTTTCCATATATTATCGTTAATTTTTGGAGGCAGGCAAATTTATTGTTATTTATTTAATAATATATTACCTGCCGTAAAGTTGGAAAATTATATCGTTACCGCGGTATAATATATATATTCATATTTATTACATGATGGAAAAATTACAAAATTTTTAATATAGAAATCATATGCGCTCGGTTTTACGTTATGTATTACCAGAGAGTTATATGGATAAAGATAAATTTTAAATTTATCATCAAATTGCAAATGATTTAACTCAATATTTATATTGGTTAAACAAAAATTGTACATGTGTGGATACAATAATTATGTATGTTGGAAACAAAATGATATTTTAGAATGAAATATGTATAATATAAATACAAAATTATAGAAATATATATTATTGAACTTGTTAATAATGGTGAAACAAGTATAAAAATATAATGGAATATACGAATACGAATGCTATATAAAAATGGCCGTAATCGAATTAAAAGAGATTTAAAATTTTACCCAAAGGCAAAATATTGAAGTATTTTTCAATATGATATAATAAATGGAATTATATAAAATGGAAATCTATAATATTTATATTGCTTATTTCAATTCGAAAAATATGAATGGAATATGAAGAAAGAAACATTATTCTGGTTGATCCTGCCAGTAGTTATATGCTTGTCTCAAAGATTAAGCCATGCATGTCTAAGTACACACGAATTAAAAGTGAAACCGCAAAAGGCTCATTATATCAGTTATGGTTCCTTAGATCGTTAACAGTTACTTGGATAACTGTGGTAATTCTAGAGCTAATACATGCAATTAAAACATGAACCTTATGGGACATGTGCTTTTATTAGGCTAAAACCAAGCGATCGCAAGATCGTTATATTGGTTGAACTCTAGATAACATGCAGATCGTATGGTCTTGTACCGACGACAGATCTTTCAAATGTCTGCCCTATCAACTTTTGATGGTAGTATCTAGGACTACCATGGTTGCAACGGGTAACGGGGAATCAGGGTTCGATTCCGGAGAGGGAGCCTGAGAAACGGCTACCACATCTAAGGAAGGCAGCAGGCGCGTAAATTACCCACTCCCAGCTCGGGGAGGTAGTGACGAAAAATAACAATACAGGACTCATATCCGAGGCCCTGTAATTGGAATGAGTACACTTTAAATCCTTTAACAAGGACCAATTGGAGGGCAAGTCTGGTGCCAGCAGCCGCGGTAATTCCAGCTCCAATAGCGTATATTAAAGTTGTTGCGGTTAAAACGTTCGTAGTTGAACTTGTGCTTCATACGGGTAGTACAACTTACAATTGTGGTTAGTACTATACCTTTATGTATGTAAGCGTATTACCGGTGGAGTTCTTATATGTGATTAAATACTTGTATTTTTTCATATGTTCCTCCTATTTAAAAACCTGCATTAGTGCTCTTAAACGAGTGTTATTGTGGGCCGGTACTATTACTTTGAACAAATTAGAGTGCTTAAAGCAGGCTTCAAATGCCTGAATATTCTGTGCATGGGATAATGAAATAAGACCTCTGTTCTGCTTTCATTGGTTTTCAGATCAAGAGGTAATGATTAATAGAAGCAGTTTGGGGGCATTAGTATTACGACGCGAGAGGTGAAATTCTTGGACCGTCGTAAGACTAACTTAAGCGAAAGCATTTGCCAAAGATGTTTTCATTAATCAAGAACGAAAGTTAGAGGTTCGAAGGCGATCAGATACCGCCCTAGTTCTAACCATAAACGATGCCAGCTAGCAATTGGGTGTAGCTACTTTTATGGCTCTCTCAGTCGCTTCCCGGGAAACCAAAGCTTTTGGGCTCCGGGGGAAGTATGGTTGCAAAGCTGAAACTTAAAGGAATTGACGGAAGGGCACCACCAGGAGTGGAGCCTGCGGCTTAATTTGACTCAACACGGGAAAACTTACCAGGTCCGAACATAAGTGTGTAAGACAGATTGATAGCTCTTTCTCGAATCTATGGGTGGTGGTGCATGGCCGTTCTTAGTTCGTGGAGTGATTTGTCTGGTTAATTCCGATAACGAACGAGACTCAAATATATTAAATAGATATCTTCAGGATTATGGTGCTGAAGCTTATATAGCCTTCATTCATGGTGGCAGTAAAATGTTTATTGTGTTTGAATGTGTTTATGTAAGTGGAGCCGTACCTGTTGGTTTGTCCCATTATAAGGACACTAGCTTCTTAAATGGACAAATTGCGTCTAGCAATAATGAGATTGAGCAATAACAGGTCTGTGATGCCCTTAGATGTCCTGGGCTGCACGCGCGCTACAATGAAAGTATCAACGTGTATTTCCTAGACCGAGAGGTCCGGGTAAACCGCTGAACCACTTTCATGCTTGGGATTGTGAACTGAAACTGTTCACATGAACTTGGAATTCCCAGTAAGTGTGAGTCATTAACTCGCATTGATTACGTCCCTGCCCTTTGTACACACCGCCCGTCGCTACTACCGATTGAATTATTTAGTGAGGTCTCCGGACGTGATCACTGTGACGCCTTGCGTGTTACGGTTGTTTCGCAAAAGTTGACCGAACTTGATTATTTAGAGGAAGTAAAAGTCGTAACAAGGTTTCCGTAGGTGAACCTGCGGAAGGATCATTATTGTATAAAATCCTTACCGTTAATAAAAATTTGTTATAATACAAATACATTTTGAATTTACCAAAATTACTTACCAAATTACCAAATTAAAAAATTTACCAAATTTATATTACCATATTATCAAATTTACCAGATTACGAATTTTTACAAAAGCAAAGCGCATAATATGATATGATTATAGAACGAAACGATTCAATTGAATCAAATTAAAAATATATATATAAATATATATTAAAATAAAAGTTAAAATCAAAATAAAATGAATCTGATGGGTTTTTATTTATATGAGGCTTTGGCAACCTCATAAGATTTTAACATGTTGTGTAATGGCGGGCACAACAAAAAAAAATATTATATATATGTGGCTTTGAAATGTAAAAATAAAACTTCGAATATTGGAGAGATCGAAGATATCAAATTCGAAAATGGAAATCGAATTAAAACATTAAAAATAATGGTTATCAAAATAATTTGTTAATATAAAATGGTGAACTTTGTGTGTATATGGACCATAATATACACGCGTTGCGAATATGTATTGTTCATCTTAGTTATGAGCATACGTTGGCTAATGCAACAACCTAAAATATACAATGTTGTACCTGGTACCCATCAGGTTAATGTTTTATATAAATTGCAGTATGTATCGCCCAAACATAGTTAAATATAAACCGTAAATAACCAGATTATATGATACATAATGCTTATATGAAACTAAGACATTTCGCAGCATTTATTTTAGGTATAAAAATACATTTATTGAAGGAATTGATATATGCCAGTAAAATGGTGTATTTTTAATTTCTTTCAATAAAAACAAAATTGACATTATATAAAAATGAATTATAAAACTCTAAGCGGTGGATCACTCGGCTCATGGGTCGATGAAGAACGCAGCAAACTGTGCGTCATCGTGTGAACTGCAGGACACATGAACATCGACATTTTGAACGCATATCGCAGTCCATGCTGTTATGTACTTTAATTAATTTTATAGTGCTGCTTGGACTACATATGGTTGAGGGTTGTAAGACTATGCTAATTAAGTTGTTTATAAATTTTATAAGCATATGGTATATTATTGGATAAAATAATAATATTTTTATTCATAATATTAAAAAATATATATGAAAAACATTATCTCACATTTGGATGTGAAAAACGAAGAGAAATATTTTCTTTTTCAATCAAGTAATACTGAGAAATGTCTAGCATAAAAAATTGAATTATTTTTCATCTAGAATTGTCTCTTATTAATGATTCGGAAATAGAAAAAACTTGGTTATGTTATTATTCTTCGTTGGTTCGTTTAATGGAAAACACTTTGCTACAAGAAATAATGGAAATTTTATAACGAATTTAATAAAATGTTTTTATCATTATATATAAAGAATTAATGGCAAGAAAAAGTTATATACAACCTCAACTCATATGGGACTACCCCCTGAATTTAAGCATATTAATTAGGGGAGGAAAAGAAACTAACAAGGATTTTCTTAGTAGCGGCGAGCGAAAAGAAAACAGTTCAGCACTAAGTCACTTTGTCTATATGGCAAATGTGAGATGCAGTGTATGGAGCGTCAATATTCTAGTATGAGAAATTAACGATTTAAGTCCTTCTTAAATGAGGCCATTTACCCATAGAGGGTGCCAGGCCCGTATAACGTTAATGATTACTAGATGATGTTTCCAAAGAGTCGTGTTGCTTGATAGTGCAGCACTAAGTGGGTGGTAAACTCCATCTAAAACTAAATATAACCATGAGACCGATAGTAAACAAGTACCGTGAGGGAAAGTTGAAAAGAACTCTGAATAGAGAGTTAAACAGTACGTGAAACTGCTTAGAGGTTAAGCCCGATGAACCTGAATATCCGTTATGGAAAATTCATCATTAAAATTGTAATATTTAAATAATATTATGAGGATAGTGTGCATTTTTTCCATATAAGGACATTGTAATCTATTAGCATATACCAAATTTATCATAAAATATAACTTATAGTTTATTCCAATTAAATTGCTTGCATTTTAACACAGAATAAATGTTATTAATTTGATAAAGTGCTGATAGATTAATATGATTACAGTGCGTTAATTTTTCGGAATTATATAATGGCATAATTATCATTGATTTTTGTGTTTATTATATGCACTTGTATGATTAACAATGCGAAAGATTCAGGATACCTTCGGGACCCGTCTTGAAACACGGACCAAGGAGTCTAACATATGTGCAAGTTATTGGGATATAAACCTAATAGCGTAATTAACTTGACTAATAATGGGATTAGTTTTTTAACTATTTATAGCTAATTAACACAATCCCGGGGCGTTCTATATAGTTATGTATAATGTATATTTATATTATTTATGCCTCTAACTGGAACGTACCTTGAGCATATATGCTGTGACCCGAAAGATGGTGAACTATACTTGATCAGGTTGAAGTCAGGGGAAACCCTGATGGAAGACCGAAACAGTTCTGACGTGCAAATCGATTGTCAGAATTGAGTATAGGGGCGAAAGACCAATCGAACCATCTAGTAGCTGGTTCCTTCCGAAGTTTCCCTCAGGATAGCTGGTGCATTTTAATATTATATAAAATAATCTTATCTGGTAAAGCGAATGATTAGAGGCCTTAGGGTCGAAACGATCTTAACCTATTCTCAAACTTTAAATGGGTAAGAACCTTAACTTTCTTGATATGAAGTTCAAGGTTATGATATAATGTGCCCAGTGGGCCACTTTTGGTAAGCAGAACTGGCGCTGTGGGATGAACCAAACGTAATGTTACGGTGCCCAAATTAACAACTCATGCAGATACCATGAAAGGCGTTGGTTGCTTAAAACAGCAGGACGGTGATCATGGAAGTCGAAATCCGCTAAGGAGTGTGTAACAACTCACCTGCCGAAGCAACTAGCCCTTAAAATGGATGGCGCTTAAGTTGTATACCTATACATTACCGCTAAAGTAGATGATTTATATTACTTGTGATATAAATTTTGAAACTTTAGTGAGTAGGAAGGTACAATGGTATGCGTAGAAGTGTTTGGCGTAAGCCTGCATGGAGCTGCCATTGGTACAGATCTTGGTGGTAGTAGCAAATAATCGAATGAGACCTTGGAGGACTGAAGTGGAGAAGGGTTTCGTGTGAACAGTGGTTGATCACGAGTTAGTCGGTCCTAAGTTCAAGGCGAAAGCCGAAAATTTTCAAGTAAAACAAAAATGCCAAATTATATAAACAAAGCGAAAATAATACACTTGAATAATTTTGAACGAAAGGGAATACGGTTCCAATTCCGTAACCTGTTGAGTATCCGTTTGTTATTAAATATGGGCCTCGTGCTCATCCTGGCAACAGGAACGACCATAAAGAAGCCGTCGAGAGATATCGGAAGAGTTTTCTTTTCTGTTTTATAGCCGTACTACCATGGAAGTCTTTCGCAGAGAGATATGGTAGATGGGCTAGAAGAGCATGACATATACTGTTGTGTCGATATTTTCTCCTCGGACCTTGAAAATTTATGGTGGGGACACGCAAACTTCTCAACAGGCCGTACCAATATCCGCAGCTGGTCTCCAAGGTGAAGAGTCTCTAGTCGATAGAATAATGTAGGTAAGGGAAGTCGGCAAATTAGATCCGTAACTTCGGGATAAGGATTGGCTCTGAAGATTGAGATAGTCGGGCTTGATTGGGAAACAATAACATGGTTTATGTGCTCGTTCTGGGTAAATAGAGTTTCTAGCATTTATGTTAGTTACTTGTTCCCCGGATAGTTTAGTTACGTAGCCAATTGTGGAACTTTCTTGCTAAAATTTTTAAGAATACTATTTGGGTTAAACCAATTAGTTCTTATTAATTATAACGATTATCAATTAACAATCAATTCAGAACTGGCACGGACTTGGGGAATCCGACTGTCTAATTAAAACAAAGCATTGTGATGGCCCTAGCGGGTGTTGACACAATGTGATTTCTGCCCAGTGCTCTGAATGTCAAAGTGAAGAAATTCAAGTAAGCGCGGGTCAACGGCGGGAGTAACTATGACTCTCTTAAGGTAGCCAAATGCCTCGTCATCTAATTAGTGACGCGCATGAATGGATTAACGACGGACGTGTTTTCCTCGAGCTCCCATTGCTACGGTCATTGTTGAGTAAATCCGCGGATTTATACGTTGAAAAACGGAGTAAAGTGTGTGTGAAGGTGTCGCGAACAAAAGTTGAAAATTTGTGAGCGAAAGAACATCGCGTGTTGTGGAAATAAACGATTTTCAATTGGAAATTTTCCACGAGGGCCACGTGTTGAGTGAGAGCGCTCTCTGCGAGAGAGGCGTTAGCCCTTTTCGTGTGGGATTCTCTCAGCGCCAGCTGATCGGTTGTGAACTTTGCTAAGGTGTGTGCATTGGATAATTTTAGTGTTGCCATACCGAGCAATTGGTGGCGCCACTGTGAATAGGTGGAGCCAGTGTGCCATAGCAACCAGCCTCTGTCAGCAAGCTAAAGTTGCTTGACTTGGTAAAAGGAGGAGCCACTTCCATTGGGTAAGTCCGATGGAAAGCGATAGCACTGCGAGCGCCATGAGCGCCAGCAGTGCGTCGAAGAAGTCTACGCGTCGCAGGCGTAAAAGCGTACTGGCTTCAAAGAGCTCGGTGCCAACGCAGGCGAAGCTGGTTGCCGTGGCGGCGAATGGAGTTCCTGAACCCGTAGGCGTGTTAGACGAGGAGTTTTCGTCGATGGATGCCCCCGTCGCTGCTGTTGCCCCCGCTGCCGCCCCCGCCGTTGCCCCCGCTGTCGCCCCCACTGTCGCCCCCGCTGTCGCCCGCGCTGTTGCCACCGCCACAGCTGCCACCGCTGCCGCTCGTGCTGGGCAAGCAGCCATGATGGCAGAGCTGTCGGCCACTCAGCGTATGGTGCGCAGCAGTTTTCGCAGCCTAGGAGGGGTGAACACGGACGAGCTCACCTTGGCTATCAGCCGTTACGACGAGCTGGTTATGGCGTTGATGCTCAGGTGTGGAGAGCTGGAGACGCGGCTGGCTATGCCACCGCCACCGACCCCGTCGATGACTACGGCGGCCAACCCTCCTCAGATGCTTCAGGCAGCACCCATTGATGCCCCGCGGACTGCGAAGGTTCGCGAGACATGGTCAGCGGTCGTGAAGTGCGACGACCCAGCGCTATCGGGGAAGGCGATAGCTGAGAAGGTGCGAAATATGGTTGCACCCTCCCTCGGAGTCAGGGTTCACGAGGTGCGTGAACTCCGGAGAGGCGATGGAGCCATTATCCGCACACCCTCAGTCGGAGAGCTGCAGAAGGTGGTGTCATCGAAGAGATTCGCCGAAGTGGGACTAAATGTTACGAGGAATGCTGCTGAGAAGCCGAAGGTAGTCGTTTACGACGTGGACACGGCCATCAGCCCGGAGGAATTCATGACGGAACTGCGGGAAAACAACTTCGATGACACGATGACGGCATCGCAATTTAAGAAGTCGGTGCACCTGTTGACTAAGGCGTGGTCGGTGACTGACGGCGCCACTGTCAATGTGACGCTGGAAGTCGATGATGGAGCGATGGCGAAGCTTGATGTGGGTCGGGTGTACATCAAGTGGTTCTCGTTCCGATGCCGATCGCAGGTCCGCACCTATGCCTGTCACAGATGCGTGGGCTTCGACCACAAGATCAGCGAGTGCCGTCAGAAGGACAACGTCTGCCGCCAGTGCGGGCAGCAGGGCCACAACGCGGCAAGGTGCCAGAACCCGGTGGACTGCCGAAATTGCCGGCATAGAGGGCGACCCTCGGGACATCATATGCTCTCGAGCGCTTGCCCAATATATGGCGCGGTGCTAGCGAGGGTGCAAGCTAGACATTAATGTTTAGCTTCATCCAAGCGAACTGTGGCCGAGGGCGAGCTGCGACCATAGAGCTTGGTGTCCGACTCAGGAGTTCAAGCTCAATGTTCGCACTGGTGCAGGAGCCGTACCTCAGCAGCGACGGGATGGATGTGCTGCCTCAAGGAATGAGGATTTACACTGACCGGCGAGGGAAGGCAGCCATCCTAGTAGATCAGCAGGATGCCATCTGTATGCCAGTGGAGACCCTCACCACAGAGTATGGCGTATGTCTGGTAGTAAAAGGGAGTTTTGGCTCAATCTTCCTTTGTTCAGCATACTGCCAATTCGATGCACCTTTGGAACCGTACCTTCGGTACATGGATGCGGTCCTGCTACAGGCTAGCAGAACCCCCGCAATCCTGGGCCTCGACGCGAATGCAGTGTCCCCCATGTGGTTTGCCAAACTCTCTCGGCATGCCGAGGGGCAAGCTAACTACAGTCGGGGTGAGCTGCTGTCTGAGTGGATGCTGGAGGCAAGAGCCGCCGCCCTAAACCAGCCAACAGAGGTGTACACGTTCGATAACTACAGAGCTCGTAGTGATATCGACGTGACAATCGTCAACGAGGCAGCATCTATGTGGGCCACATATGAGTGGAGAGTGGACGAGTGGGAGTTGAGTGACCACAACATCATTACTGTTGTGGCCGAAACAACCTCCACGAGCGCAGTTGAGAGCATAGCTCCTGTGCCGTCCTGGAACCTCTCCAATGCACGTTGGCGATTGTTCGAAGAGGAGATGGTGAGTAGAACAGCCGAACTTCCGGGAAGCTTCTCTGAGTCGCCGTTGGACCAGCAGGTTTCCACCCTGCGTAGTATCGTGCATGATGTGTGCGATATTGCGTTGGGTAGAAAATCGCCAAGATCGCCCAGCAGGAGAGCACGTTGGTGGACTGCCGACCTGAGCGCTGCGAAGGCGCGAAGTTCGGAGACTTCGTCGCCGACTCCAGGATGCACGGCATCGTGATGACGATGTTGCTGCAGAGCCTTTGGTAGTCGAGCTGAGACGGACCTCAGCCAACTACAAAAGGCTCATTGGGAGGGCGAAAATGGACGATTGGAAACGCTTCGTGGGAGATCATGCCGATGATCCATGGGGGCGCGTCTACAAATTTTGCCGAGGTCGAAGAAAGTGCACGGAGATTGGGTGCCTCCGCGTGAATGGCGAGCTGATCACCGATTGGGGTGATTGTGCACGAGTGCTCCTTCGCAACTTTTTCCCAGTTGCGGAGTCCGAAGCACCGACTGCCATCGTGGAGGAAGACCCACCGGCCCTTGAAACACTCGAGATTGATGTCTGTGTTGGCCGACTGAAGAGCAGGCGTTCGCCTGGCTTGGACGGCATCAATGGCACTATTTGTAAGGCAGTCTGGCGCGCCGTACCTCAGCACCTGGCAGCGTTGTACTCCCGTTGCATCCGATCGGGATACTTTCCCAGCGAGTGGAAGTGCCCACGAGTAGTGGCGCTACTCAAGGGACCCGAGAAGGACAAGTGTGAGCCCTCCTCATACAGGGGAATTTGCTTACTGCCAGTTTTTGGCAAGGTGCTTGAGGCAATCATGGTGAATCGTGTAAGAGAAGTTCTTCCGGAAGGCTGCAGATGGCAGTTCGGTTTTCGCCAAGGACGTTGTGTGGAGGATGCTTGGAGACACGTGAAGAGCAGTGTTGACGCCAGTCCAGCGCAATACGTGCTCGGCACATTCGTGGACTTCAAAGGAGCATTTGACAACGTCGAATGGAGTGCTGTACTGCGCCGACTAGCCGACTTGGGATGCCGGGAAATAAGCTTGTGGCAGAGCTTTTTCGCCGGCCGAAGAGCAGTAATCCGAAGCAGTTCCGGTGCAGTGAATGTGCCGGTAACTAGAGGTTGCCCGCAGGGGTCAATCAGCGGCCCATTTATTTGGGACATGCTGATGGATGTACTGCTTCAGCGCCTCGAGCCGTATTGCCTGCTAAGTGCATACGCGGATGACCTGCTTCTTCTCATCGAGGGAAACTCCCGAGCCGTGCTAGAGGAAAAAGGAGCGCAACTGATGTCCATCGTTGAAACGTGGGGAGCGGAAATAGGCGTTGCCGTTTCGACCAGCAAGACGGTAATAATGCTGCTCAAAGGTACCTTGAGACGTGCGCCCACGGTAAGATTCGCTGGAGCGAACCTGCCGTATGTGCGCAGCTGTCGGTACCTTGGCATCACGGTCAGTGAAGGAATGAAATTCCTCACGCATATAGCTTCGCTTCGCCAGCGGATGACCGGAGTCGTTGGAGCATTGGCGCGTGTGCTACGAGTCGACTGGGGCTTCAGTCCTCGAGCCAGGCGGACCATATATGCGGGACTCATGGCACCTTGTGTGCTATTTGGTGCCTCGGTATGGTATGACACCGCCGCACAGGTAGCTGCCAGGAGGCGACTATCCTCCTGCCATAGACTGATCCTGCTTGGATGTCTATCGGTATGCCGAACAGTGTCCACCGCGGCACTGCAGGTTCTTGCTGGAGCCCCCCCGCTTGACTTGGCCGCTAAGAAATTAGCGGTCAAATACAAGCTGAAGCGTGGATACCCGCTGGAGGAGAACGACTGGCTCTATGGCGAGGACATTACGCGTCTAAGCCGTGAGCAAAAAGAGATTCGCCTAGAGGAATGCTTGCTATTGAGTTGGCAGAGCAGATGGGATGACGACAGCGAACCAGGACGGGTGACGCACAGGTTCATCCCGGATGTCACCCTCGTCTATCGGGATCCGAATTTTGGTTTCTCGATGATGGCGTCTTTCTTGCTCACTGGGCACGGGTCGTTCAACGCATTTCTGCATGGGAGAGCCCTTAGCGATACCACTGCTTGCGCATGTGGTGATCCATACGAGGACTGGATGCACGTGTTGTGCGCCTGCCCTCTATATGCAGATCTGCGAGACCTCGATGGACTTGGAGTGCAGCGTGTTGGCGAGGACTGGACATTCGAAAGAATCCTGGAGGATCGGGAGAGAACGCAACGGCTGGTTGTGTTCGCTGAGTTGGTGTTCCACAGAAGAAGAGGCAGATAGCCTGACGCCGTGCCGTGTGGTTAGCGGGCGAGAATACTGCCACAGCTTGCCGCAGCTTGTCGTAGAAGGCGACTAATGCGGCAATAGGTCACTCCGCCCGTGCTTGTCGGAGCCAAAGAGTGAGGCCGACCGAGCCTCTAATTTTCGGTACCACGGGTTGAGCAGTTCCAAGACTGCTCATTGAGGTTGGCCCCCTTGTGGGAGTATCGTGGTGGCTGTGGTTGGTACCCATATCGCGGGTAGAGCCTTCATGCTCGACGTTTGAGTAACGGCGCGGGTTGCGCAACACTCGGGTGCTGTGACCCATAGAACAGTAGAGATTTTAGGTAGATCTCGCTCCTCAGCAAGGGGGAGTGCTTGCCCGGCAAGCAAGCACTCGAATTGCTACCGGGGTGGTCGCTATGTACATAGCTATAGCTTCCAGACCGGGACGTTTTGTTCAGCGTATTGGACACATGCATCATATGCTCACTTGTGGGTGTATAGGGTGCCGTGGTTGTAATCCCTTCAATGTGGAACACGCCACGTAAAACAAGTTCGGAGGGATCCGATTCATACACTGTCCCTATCTACTATCTAGCGAAACCACAGCCAAGGGAACGGGCTTGGAATAATTAGCGGGGAAAGAAGACCCTTTTGAGCTTGACTCTAATCTGGCAGTGTAAGGAGACATAAGAGGTGTAGAATAAGTGGGAGATATTAGACCTCGGTTTGGTATCGTCAATGAAATACCACTACTCTTATTGTTTCCTTACTTACTTGATTAAATGGAACGTGTATCATTTCCTAGCCATTATACGGATATATTTATTATATCTTATGGTATTGGGTTTTGATGCAAGCTTCTTGATCAAAGTATCACGAGTTTGTTATATAATCGCAAACAAATTCTTTAATAAAACGATGCATTTATGTATTTTTGATTTGAAAATTTGGTATAACTCCAATTACTCAGGTATGATCCAATTCAAGGACATTGCCAGGTAGGGAGTTTGACTGGGGCGGTACATCTCTCAAATAATAACGGAGGTGTCCCAAGGCCAGCTCAGTGCGGACAGAAACCACACATAGAGCAAAAGGGCAAATGCTGACTTGATCTCGGTGTTCAGTACACACAGGGACAGCAAAAGCTCGGCCTATCGATCCTTTTGGTTTAAAGAGTTTTTAACAAGAGGTGTCAGAAAAGTTACCATAGGGATAACTGGCTTGTGGCGGCCAAGCGTTCATAGCGACGTCGCTTTTTGATCCTTCGATGTCGGCTCTTCCTATCATTGTGAAGCAAAATTCACCAAGCGTTGGATTGTTCACCCATGCAAGGGAACGTGAGCTGGGTTTAGACCGTCGTGAGACAGGTTAGTTTTACCCTACTAATGACAAAACGTTGTTGCGACAGCATTCCTGCGTAGTACGAGAGGAACCGCAGGTACGGACCAATGGCACAATACTTGTTCGAGCGAACAGTGGTATGACGCTACGTCCGTTGGATTATGCCTGAACGCCTCTAAGGTCGTATCCGTGCTGGACTGCAATGATAAATAAGGGGCAATTTGCATTGTATGGCTTCTAAACCATTTAAAGTTTATAATTTACTTTATAAACGACAATGGATGTGATGCCAATGTAATTTGTAACATAGTAAATTGGGAGGATCTTCGATCACCTGATGCCGCGCTAGTTACATATAAAAGCATTATTTAATACAATGACAAAGCCTAGAATCAATTGTAAACGACTTTTGTAACAGGCAAGGTGTTGTAAGTGGTTGAGCAGCTGCCATACTGCGATCCACTGAAGCTTATCCTTTGCTTGATGATTCGATATAAAATATATAAGTACTTTTATCATGTACTTATAATGGGTGCCCAGAGTGCCCAGAATAGTAGCCAGTAGCCAAATGCTTTGTCATCAATTTAGTGACACGCATATGAAATCAAGTAAAGTTGCCAAGACGCATATGATAATGTCCCTATCATATTAAAGAACTAAAGAACTTAAAGAAATCAAGTAAAGTTGCCAAATGCTTTGTCATCAAATTAGTGACGCATATGATATTGTCCCTATCTAATTATAGAAATAAAGAACTTAAAGAACTCAAGTAAAGTTGCCAAAACGCATATGATAATGTCCCTATCATATTAAAGAACTAAAGAACTTAAAGAAATCAAGTAAAGTTGCCAAGACTCATATGATAATGTCCCTATCATATTAAAGAACTAAAGAACTTAAAGAAATCAAGTAAAGTTGCCAAATGCTTTGTCATCAAATTAGTGACGCATATGATATTGTCCCTATCTAATTATAGAAATAAAGAACTTAAAGAACTCAAGTAAAGTTGCCAAGACGCATATGATAATGTCCCTATCATATTAAAGAACTAAAGAACTTAAAGAAATCAAGTCAAGTTGCCAAATGCTTTGTCATCAAATTAGTGACGCATATGATATTGTCCCTATCTAATTATAGAAATAAAGAACTTAAAGAACTCAAGTAAAGTTGCCAAGACGCATATGATATTGTCCCTATCTAATTATAGAAATAAAGAACTTAAAGAAATCAAGTAAAGTTGCCAAGACGCATATGATATTGTCCCTATCATATTATAGATATAAAGAACTTAAAGAAATCAAGTAAAGTTGCCAAATGCTTTGTCATCAAATTAGTGACGCATATGATATTGTCCCTATCTAATTATAGAAATAAAGAACTTAAAGAACTCAAGTAAAGTTGCCAAAACGCATATGATAATGTCCCTATCATATTAAAGAACTAAAGAACTTAAAGAAATCAAGTAAAGTTGCCAAGACGCATATGATATTGTCCCTATCATATTAAAGAAATAAAGAACTTAAAGAAATCAAGTAAAGTTGCCAATACGCATATGATATTGTCCCTATCATATAAATATAGGATAAATGTATATAATTATATATAAAGAAAAATATATGAAATATCCGTATATTTATTAACTAAAGAACTTAAAGAAATCAAGTAAAGTTGCCAAGACGCATATGATAATGTCCCTATCATATTAAAGAAATAAAGAACTTAAAGAAATCAAGTAAAGTTGCCAAGACGCATATGATATTGTCCCTATCTAATTATAGAAATAAAGAACTTAAAGAAATCAAGTAAAGTTGCCAAGACGCATATGATAATGTCCCTATCATATTAAAGAACTAAAGAACTTAAAGAAATCAAGTAAAGTTGCCAAGACGCATATGATAATGTCCCTATCATATTAAAGAACTAAAGAACTTAAAGAAATCAAGTAAAGTTGCCAAGACGCATATGATATTGTCCCTATCATATTAAAGAAATAAAGAACTTAAAGAAATCAAGTAAAGTTGCCAAATGCTTTGTCATCAAATTAGTGACGCATATGATATTGTCCCTATCTAATTATAGAAATAAAGAACTTAAAGAACTCAAGTAAAGTTGCCAAGACGCATATGATAATGTCCCTATCATATTAAAGAACTAAAGAACTTAAAGAAATCAAGTAAAGTTGCCAAGACGCATATGATATTGTCCCTATCATATTAAAGAAATAAAGAACTTAAAGAAATCAAGTAAAGTTGCCAAGACGCATATGATATTGTCCCTATCATATAAATATAGGATAAATGTATATAATTATATATAAAGAAAAATATATGAAATATCCGTATATTTATTGAACAATATAAGGAAATTATATATAAAACATATGAAAAGGAATATTTATTGTATGTATAAAAGAAAAAATTCAGAAATACTCCTATATTCTCTTAGTATTATAGAGAAAACCCATATAAGTGAGAGGTATTAGTAGTGTAAACGACGCTTTGATCGACAGAGGGTTCAAAAACTACTATAGGTAGGCAGTGGTTGCCGACCTCTCGTATTGTTCAAAACTTATGTATTCATATGATTTTGACAATAATATAAGGAAATTAATTATAAAACATATGAAAAGGAATATTTATTGTATGTATAAAAGAAAAAATTCAGAAATACTCCTATATTCTCTTAGTATTATAGAGAAAACCCATATAAGTGAGAGGTATTAGTAGTGTAAACGACGCTTTGATCGACAGAGGGTTCAAAAACTACTATAGGTAGGCAGTGGTTGCCGACCTCTCGTATTGTTCAAAACTTATGTATTCATATGATTTTGACAATAATATAAGGAAATTAATTATAAAACATATGAAAATGAATATTTATTATATGTATAAAGGAAAAAAATCAGAAATACTCCTATATTCTCTTAGTATTATAGAGAAAACCCATATAAGTGAGAGGTATTAGTAGTGTAAACGACGCTCTGATCGACAGAGGGTTCAAAAACTACTATAGGTAGGCAGTGGTTGCCGACCTCTCGTATTGTTCAAAACTTATGTATTCATATGATTTTGACAATAATATAAGGAAATTAATTATAAAACATATGAAAATGAATATTTATTATATGTATAAAGGAAAAAATTCAGAAATACTCCTATATTCTCTTAGTATTATAGAGAAAACCCATATAAGTGAGAGGTATTAGTAGTGTAAACGACGCTTTGATCGACAGAGGGTTCAAAAACTACTATAGGTAGGCAGTGGTTGCCGACCTCTCGTATTGTTCAAAACTTATGTATTCATATGATTTTGACAATAATATAAGGAAATTAATTATAAAACATATGAAAATGAATATTTATTATATGTATAAAGGAAAAAAATCAGAAATACTCCTATATTCTCTTAGTATTATAGAGAAAACCCATATAAGTGAGAGGTATTAGTAGTGTAAACGACGCTCTGATCGACAGAGGGTTCAAAAACTACTATAGGTAGGCAGTGGTTGCCGACCTCTCGTATTGTTCAAAACTTATGTATTCATATGATTTTGACAATAATATAAGGAAATTAAATATAAAACATATGAAAATGAGCAATTATCATATGATTAATGGAAAAAATAATTCATTTATATATGAATAAAGGAAAATTCTCTTAATATATAAGAGAATAGCACGTGTTGGGTGGCAAACAGAATTGAAAATACCCGCTTTGAGGACAGCGGGTTCAAAAACTACTATAGGTAGGCAGTGGTTGCCGACCTCATGCATTATTCGAAATATATATTTCGGATCATGATGATTTAAATTTGGTTACTTACAAATAAAGTATATTATTATCCGTACAAATTTGTTTCTCAGTTCTTATGAACATGGGACTTGGCTCCGCGGTTAATAGGAATATACGACTTTAGATAATATCGTTGAAACAACAGTCAAGTTTCTATTATACATAGAATAACAAATCGTTTCCATATATTATCGTTAATTTTTGGAGGCAGGCAAATTTATTGTTATTTATTTAATAATATATTACCTGCCGTAAAGTTGGAAAATTATATCGTTACCGCGGTATAATATATATATTCATATTTATTACATGATGGAAAAATTACAAAATTTTTAATATAGAAATCATATGCGCTCGGTTTTACGTTATGTATTACCAGAGAGTTATATGGATAAAGATAAATTTTAAATTTATCATCAAATTGCAAATGATTTAACTCAATATTTATATTGGTTAAACAAAAATTGTACATGTGTGGATACAATAATTATGTATGTTGGAAACAAAATGATATTTTAGAATGAAATATGTATAATATAAATACAAAATTATAGAAATATATATTATTGAACTTGTTAATAATGGTGAAACAAGTATAAAAATATAATGGAATATACGAATACGAATGCTATATAAAAATGGCCGTAATCGAATTAAAAGAGATTTAAAATTTTACCCAAAGGCAAAATATTGAAGTATTTTTCAATATGATATAATAAATGGAATTATATAAAATGGAAATCTATAATATTTATATTGCTTATTTCAATTCGAAAAATATGAATGGAATATGAAGAAAGAAACATTATTCTGGTTGATCCTGCCAGTAGTTATATGCTTGTCTCAAAGATTAAGCCATGCATGTCTAAGTACACACGAATTAAAAGTGAAACCGCAAAAGGCTCATTATATCAGTTATGGTTCCTTAGATCGTTAACAGTTACTTGGATAACTGTGGTAATTCTAGAGCTAATACATGCAATTAAAACATGAACCTTATGGGACATGTGCTTTTATTAGGCTAAAACCAAGCGATCGCAAGATCGTTATATTGGTTGAACTCTAGATAACATGCAGATCGTATGGTCTTGTACCGACGACAGATCTTTCAAATGTCTGCCCTATCAACTTTTGATGGTAGTATCTAGGACTACCATGGTTGCAACGGGTAACGGGGAATCAGGGTTCGATTCCGGAGAGGGAGCCTGAGAAACGGCTACCACATCTAAGGAAGGCAGCAGGCGCGTAAATTACCCACTCCCAGCTCGGGGAGGTAGTGACGAAAAATAACAATACAGGACTCATATCCGAGGCCCTGTAATTGGAATGAGTACACTTTAAATCCTTTAACAAGGACCAATTGGAGGGCAAGTCTGGTGCCAGCAGCCGCGGTAATTCCAGCTCCAATAGCGTATATTAAAGTTGTTGCGGTTAAAACGTTCGTAGTTGAACTTGTGCTTCATACGGGTAGTACAACTTACAATTGTGGTTAGTACTATACCTTTATGTATGTAAGCGTATTACCGGTGGAGTTCTTATATGTGATTAAATACTTGTATTTTTTCATATGTTCCTCCTATTTAAAAACCTGCATTAGTGCTCTTAAACGAGTGTTATTGTGGGCCGGTACTATTACTTTGAACAAATTAGAGTGCTTAAAGCAGGCTTCAAATGCCTGAATATTCTGTGCATGGGATAATGAAATAAGACCTCTGTTCTGCTTTCATTGGTTTTCAGATCAAGAGGTAATGATTAATAGAAGCAGTTTGGGGGCATTAGTATTACGACGCGAGAGGTGAAATTCTTGGACCGTCGTAAGACTAACTTAAGCGAAAGCATTTGCCAAAGATGTTTTCATTAATCAAGAACGAAAGTTAGAGGTTCGAAGGCGATCAGATACCGCCCTAGTTCTAACCATAAACGATGCCAGCTAGCAATTGGGTGTAGCTACTTTTATGGCTCTCTCAGTCGCTTCCCGGGAAACCAAAGCTTTTGGGCTCCGGGGGAAGTATGGTTGCAAAGCTGAAACTTAAAGGAATTGACGGAAGGGCACCACCAGGAGTGGAGCCTGCGGCTTAATTTGACTCAACACGGGAAAACTTACCAGGTCCGAACATAAGTGTGTAAGACAGATTGATAGCTCTTTCTCGAATCTATGGGTGGTGGTGCATGGCCGTTCTTAGTTCGTGGAGTGATTTGTCTGGTTAATTCCGATAACGAACGAGACTCAAATATATTAAATAGATATCTTCAGGATTATGGTGCTGAAGCTTATATAGCCTTCATTCATGGTGGCAGTAAAATGTTTATTGTGTTTGAATGTGTTTATGTAAGTGGAGCCGTACCTGTTGGTTTGTCCCATTATAAGGACACTAGCTTCTTAAATGGACAAATTGCGTCTAGCAATAATGAGATTGAGCAATAACAGGTCTGTGATGCCCTTAGATGTCCTGGGCTGCACGCGCGCTACAATGAAAGTATCAACGTGTATTTCCTAGACCGAGAGGTCCGGGTAAACCGCTGAACCACTTTCATGCTTGGGATTGTGAACTGAAACTGTTCACATGAACTTGGAATTCCCAGTAAGTGTGAGTCATTAACTCGCATTGATTACGTCCCTGCCCTTTGTACACACCGCCCGTCGCTACTACCGATTGAATTATTTAGTGAGGTCTCCGGACGTGATCACTGTGACGCCTTGCGTGTTACGGTTGTTTCGCAAAAGTTGACCGAACTTGATTATTTAGAGGAAGTAAAAGTCGTAACAAGGTTTCCGTAGGTGAACCTGCGGAAGGATCATTATTGTATAAAATCCTTACCGTTAATAAAAATTTGTTATAATACAAATACATTTTGAATTTACCAAAATTACTTACCAAATTACCAAATTAAAAAATTTACCAAATTTATATTACCATATTATCAAATTTACCAGATTACGAATTTTTACAAAAGCAAAGCGCATAATATGATATGATTATAGAACGAAACGATTCAATTGAATCAAATTAAAAATATATATATAAATATATATTAAAATAAAAGTTAAAATCAAAATAAAATGAATCTGATGGGTTTTTATTTATATGAGGCTTTGGCAACCTCATAAGATTTTAACATGTTGTGTAATGGCGGGCACAACAAAAAAAAATATTATATATATGTGGCTTTGAAATGTAAAAATAAAACTTCGAATATTGGAGAGATCGAAGATATCAAATTCGAAAATGGAAATCGAATTAAAACATTAAAAATAATGGTTATCAAAATAATTTGTTAATATAAAATGGTGAACTTTGTGTGTATATGGACCATAATATACACGCGTTGCGAATATGTATTGTTCATCTTAGTTATGAGCATACGTTGGCTAATGCAACAACCTAAAATATACAATGTTGTACCTGGTACCCATCAGGTTAATGTTTTATATAAATTGCAGTATGTATCGCCCAAACATAGTTAAATATAAACCGTAAATAACCAGATTATATGATACATAATGCTTATATGAAACTAAGACATTTCGCAGCATTTATTTTAGGTATAAAAATACATTTATTGAAGGAATTGATATATGCCAGTAAAATGGTGTATTTTTAATTTCTTTCAATAAAAACAAAATTGACATTATATAAAAATGAATTATAAAACTCTAAGCGGTGGATCACTCGGCTCATGGGTCGATGAAGAACGCAGCAAACTGTGCGTCATCGTGTGAACTGCAGGACACATGAACATCGACATTTTGAACGCATATCGCAGTCCATGCTGTTATGTACTTTAATTAATTTTATAGTGCTGCTTGGACTACATATGGTTGAGGGTTGTAAGACTATGCTAATTAAGTTGTTTATAAATTTTATAAGCATATGGTATATTATTGGATAAAATAATAATATTTTTATTCATAATATTAAAAAATATATATGAAAAACATTATCTCACATTTGGATGTGAAAAACGAAGAGAAATATTTTCTTTTTCAATCAAGTAATACTGAGAAATGTCTAGCATAAAAAATTGAATTATTTTTCATCTAGAATTGTCTCTTATTAATGATTCGGAAATAGAAAAAACTTGGTTATGTTATTATTCTTCGTTGGTTCGTTTAATGGAAAACACTTTGCTACAAGAAATAATGGAAATTTTATAACGAATTTAATAAAATGTTTTTATCATTATATATAAAGAATTAATGGCAAGAAAAAGTTATATACAACCTCAACTCATATGGGACTACCCCCTGAATTTAAGCATATTAATTAGGGGAGGAAAAGAAACTAACAAGGATTTTCTTAGTAGCGGCGAGCGAAAAGAAAACAGTTCAGCACTAAGTCACTTTGTCTATATGGCAAATGTGAGATGCAGTGTATGGAGCGTCAATATTCTAGTATGAGAAATTAACGATTTAAGTCCTTCTTAAATGAGGCCATTTACCCATAGAGGGTGCCAGGCCCGTATAACGTTAATGATTACTAGATGATGTTTCCAAAGAGTCGTGTTGCTTGATAGTGCAGCACTAAGTGGGTGGTAAACTCCATCTAAAACTAAATATAACCATGAGACCGATAGTAAACAAGTACCGTGAGGGAAAGTTGAAAAGAACTCTGAATAGAGAGTTAAACAGTACGTGAAACTGCTTAGAGGTTAAGCCCGATGAACCTGAATATCCGTTATGGAAAATTCATCATTAAAATTGTAATATTTAAATAATATTATGAGGATAGTGTGCATTTTTTCCATATAAGGACATTGTAATCTATTAGCATATACCAAATTTATCATAAAATATAACTTATAGTTTATTCCAATTAAATTGCTTGCATTTTAACACAGAATAAATGTTATTAATTTGATAAAGTGCTGATAGATTAATATGATTACAGTGCGTTAATTTTTCGGAATTATATAATGGCATAATTATCATTGATTTTTGTGTTTATTATATGCACTTGTATGATTAACAATGCGAAAGATTCAGGATACCTTCGGGACCCGTCTTGAAACACGGACCAAGGAGTCTAACATATGTGCAAGTTATTGGGATATAAACCTAATAGCGTAATTAACTTGACTAATAATGGGATTAGTTTTTTAACTATTTATAGCTAATTAACACAATCCCGGGGCGTTCTATATAGTTATGTATAATGTATATTTATATTATTTATGCCTCTAACTGGAACGTACCTTGAGCATATATGCTGTGACCCGAAAGATGGTGAACTATACTTGATCAGGTTGAAGTCAGGGGAAACCCTGATGGAAGACCGAAACAGTTCTGACGTGCAAATCGATTGTCAGAATTGAGTATAGGGGCGAAAGACCAATCGAACCATCTAGTAGCTGGTTCCTTCCGAAGTTTCCCTCAGGATAGCTGGTGCATTTTAATATTATATAAAATAATCTTATCTGGTAAAGCGAATGATTAGAGGCCTTAGGGTCGAAACGATCTTAACCTATTCTCAAACTTTAAATGGGTAAGAACCTTAACTTTCTTGATATGAAGTTCAAGGTTATGATATAATGTGCCCAGTGGGCCACTTTTGGTAAGCAGAACTGGCGCTGTGGGATGAACCAAACGTAATGTTACGGTGCCCAAATTAACAACTCATGCAGATACCATGAAAGGCGTTGGTTGCTTAAAACAGCAGGACGGTGATCATGGAAGTCGAAATCCGCTAAGGAGTGTGTAACAACTCACCTGCCGAAGCAACTAGCCCTTAAAATGGATGGCGCTTAAGTTGTATACCTATACATTACCGCTAAAGTAGATGATTTATATTACTTGTGATATAAATTTTGAAACTTTAGTGAGTAGGAAGGTACAATGGTATGCGTAGAAGTGTTTGGCGTAAGCCTGCATGGAGCTGCCATTGGTACAGATCTTGGTGGTAGTAGCAAATAATCGAATGAGACCTTGGAGGACTGAAGTGGAGAAGGGTTTCGTGTGAACAGTGGTTGATCACGAGTTAGTCGGTCCTAAGTTCAAGGCGAAAGCCGAAAATTTTCAAGTAAAACAAAAATGCCAAATTATATAAACAAAGCGAAAATAATACACTTGAATAATTTTGAACGAAAGGGAATACGGTTCCAATTCCGTAACCTGTTGAGTATCCGTTTGTTATTAAATATGGGCCTCGTGCTCATCCTGGCAACAGGAACGACCATAAAGAAGCCGTCGAGAGATATCGGAAGAGTTTTCTTTTCTGTTTTATAGCCGTACTACCATGGAAGTCTTTCGCAGAGAGATATGGTAGATGGGCTAGAAGAGCATGACATATACTGTTGTGTCGATATTTTCTCCTCGGACCTTGAAAATTTATGGTGGGGACACGCAAACTTCTCAACAGGCCGTACCAATATCCGCAGCTGGTCTCCAAGGTGAAGAGTCTCTAGTCGATAGAATAATGTAGGTAAGGGAAGTCGGCAAATTAGATCCGTAACTTCGGGATAAGGATTGGCTCTGAAGATTGAGATAGTCGGGCTTGATTGGGAAACAATAACATGGTTTATGTGCTCGTTCTGGGTAAATAGAGTTTCTAGCATTTATGTTAGTTACTTGTTCCCCGGATAGTTTAGTTACGTAGCCAATTGTGGAACTTTCTTGCTAAAATTTTTAAGAATACTATTTGGGTTAAACCAATTAGTTCTTATTAATTATAACGATTATCAATTAACAATCAATTCAGAACTGGCACGGACTTGGGGAATCCGACTGTCTAATTAAAACAAAGCATTGTGATGGCCCTAGCGGGTGTTGACACAATGTGATTTCTGCCCAGTGCTCTGAATGTCAAAGTGAAGAAATTCAAGTAAGCGCGGGTCAACGGCGGGAGTAACTATGACTCTCTTAAGGTAGCCAAATGCCTCGTCATCTAATTAGTGACGCGCATGAATGGATTAACGAGATTCCTACTGTCCCTATCTACTATCTAGCGAAACCACAGCCAAGGGAACGGGCTTGGAATAATTAGCGGGGAAAGAAGACCCTTTTGAGCTTGACTCTAATCTGGCAGTGTAAGGAGACATAAGAGGTGTAGAATAAGTGGGAGATATTAGACCTCGGTTTGGTATCGTCAATGAAATACCACTACTCTTATTGTTTCCTTACTTACTTGATTAAATGGAACGTGTATCATTTCCTAGCCATTATACGGATATATTTATTATATCTTATGGTATTGGGTTTTGATGCAAGCTTCTTGATCAAAGTATCACGAGTTTGTTATATAATCGCAAACAAATTCTTTAATAAAACGATGCATTTATGTATTTTTGATTTGAAAATTTGGTATAACTCCAATTACTCAGGTATGATCCAATTCAAGGACATTGCCAGGTAGGGAGTTTGACTGGGGCGGTACATCTCTCAAATAATAACGGAGGTGTCCCAAGGCCAGCTCAGTGCGGACAGAAACCACACATAGAGCAAAAGGGCAAATGCTGACTTGATCTCGGTGTTCAGTACACACAGGGACAGCAAAAGCTCGGCCTATCGATCCTTTTGGTTTAAAGAGTTTTTAACAAGAGGTGTCAGAAAAGTTACCATAGGGATAACTGGCTTGTGGCGGCCAAGCGTTCATAGCGACGTCGCTTTTTGATCCTTCGATGTCGGCTCTTCCTATCATTGTGAAGCAAAATTCACCAAGCGTTGGATTGTTCACCCATGCAAGGGAACGTGAGCTGGGTTTAGACCGTCGTGAGACAGGTTAGTTTTACCCTACTAATGACAAAACGTTGTTGCGACAGCATTCCTGCGTAGTACGAGAGGAACCGCAGGTACGGACCAATGGCACAATACTTGTTCGAGCGAACAGTGGTATGACGCTACGTCCGTTGGATTATGCCTGAACGCCTCTAAGGTCGTATCCGTGCTGGACTGCAATGATAAATAAGGGGCAATTTGCATTGTATGGCTTCTAAACCATTTAAAGTTTATAATTTACTTTATAAACGACAATGGATGTGATGCCAATGTAATTTGTAACATAGTAAATTGGGAGGATCTTCGATCACCTGATGCCGCGCTAGTTACATATAAAAGCATTATTTAATACAATGACAAAGCCTAGAATCAATTGTAAACGACTTTTGTAACAGGCAAGGTGTTGTAAGTGGTTGAGCAGCTGCCATACTGCGATCCACTGAAGCTTATCCTTTGCTTGATGATTCGATATAAAATATATAAGTACTTTTATCATGTACTTATAATGGGTGCCCAGAGTGCCCAGAATAGTAGCCAGTAGCCAAATGCTTTGTCATCAATTTAGTGACACGCATATGAAATCAAGTAAAGTTGCCAAGACGCATATGATAATGTCCCTATCATATTAAAGAACTAAAGAACTTAAAGAAATCAAGTAAAGTTGCCAAATGCTTTGTCATCAAATTAGTGACGCATATGATATTGTCCCTATCTAATTATAGAAATAAAGAACTTAAAGAACTCAAGTAAAGTTGCCAAAACGCATATGATAATGTCCCTATCATATTAAAGAACTAAAGAACTTAAAGAAATCAAGTAAAGTTGCCAAGACTCATATGATAATGTCCCTATCATATTAAAGAACTAAAGAACTTAAAGAAATCAAGTAAAGTTGCCAAATGCTTTGTCATCAAATTAGTGACGCATATGATATTGTCCCTATCTAATTATAGAAATAAAGAACTTAAAGAACTCAAGTAAAGTTGCCAAGACGCATATGATAATGTCCCTATCATATTAAAGAACTAAAGAACTTAAAGAAATCAAGTCAAGTTGCCAAATGCTTTGTCATCAAATTAGTGACGCATATGATATTGTCCCTATCTAATTATAGAAATAAAGAACTTAAAGAACTCAAGTAAAGTTGCCAAGACGCATATGATATTGTCCCTATCTAATTATAGAAATAAAGAACTTAAAGAAATCAAGTAAAGTTGCCAAGACGCATATGATATTGTCCCTATCATATTATAGATATAAAGAACTTAAAGAAATCAAGTAAAGTTGCCAAATGCTTTGTCATCAAATTAGTGACGCATATGATATTGTCCCTATCTAATTATAGAAATAAAGAACTTAAAGAACTCAAGTAAAGTTGCCAAAACGCATATGATAATGTCCCTATCATATTAAAGAACTAAAGAACTTAAAGAAATCAAGTAAAGTTGCCAAGACGCATATGATATTGTCCCTATCATATTAAAGAAATAAAGAACTTAAAGAAATCAAGTAAAGTTGCCAATACGCATATGATATTGTCCCTATCATATAAATATAGGATAAATGTATATAATTATATATAAAGAAAAATATATGAAATATCCGTATATTTATTAACTAAAGAACTTAAAGAAATCAAGTAAAGTTGCCAAGACGCATATGATAATGTCCCTATCATATTAAAGAAATAAAGAACTTAAAGAAATCAAGTAAAGTTGCCAAGACGCATATGATATTGTCCCTATCTAATTATAGAAATAAAGAACTTAAAGAAATCAAGTAAAGTTGCCAAGACGCATATGATAATGTCCCTATCATATTAAAGAACTAAAGAACTTAAAGAAATCAAGTAAAGTTGCCAAGACGCATATGATAATGTCCCTATCATATTAAAGAACTAAAGAACTTAAAGAAATCAAGTAAAGTTGCCAAGACGCATATGATATTGTCCCTATCATATTAAAGAAATAAAGAACTTAAAGAAATCAAGTAAAGTTGCCAAATGCTTTGTCATCAAATTAGTGACGCATATGATATTGTCCCTATCTAATTATAGAAATAAAGAACTTAAAGAACTCAAGTAAAGTTGCCAAGACGCATATGATAATGTCCCTATCATATTAAAGAACTAAAGAACTTAAAGAAATCAAGTAAAGTTGCCAAGACGCATATGATATTGTCCCTATCATATTAAAGAAATAAAGAACTTAAAGAAATCAAGTAAAGTTGCCAAGACGCATATGATATTGTCCCTATCATATAAATATAGGATAAATGTATATAATTATATATAAAGAAAAATATATGAAATATCCGTATATTTATTGAACAATATAAGGAAATTATATATAAAACATATGAAAAGGAATATTTATTGTATGTATAAAAGAAAAAATTCAGAAATACTCCTATATTCTCTTAGTATTATAGAGAAAACCCATATAAGTGAGAGGTATTAGTAGTGTAAACGACGCTTTGATCGACAGAGGGTTCAAAAACTACTATAGGTAGGCAGTGGTTGCCGACCTCTCGTATTGTTCAAAACTTATGTATTCATATGATTTTGACAATAATATAAGGAAATTAATTATAAAACATATGAAAAGGAATATTTATTGTATGTATAAAAGAAAAAATTCAGAAATACTCCTATATTCTCTTAGTATTATAGAGAAAACCCATATAAGTGAGAGGTATTAGTAGTGTAAACGACGCTTTGATCGACAGAGGGTTCAAAAACTACTATAGGTAGGCAGTGGTTGCCGACCTCTCGTATTGTTCAAAACTTATGTATTCATATGATTTTGACAATAATATAAGGAAATTAATTATAAAACATATGAAAATGAATATTTATTATATGTATAAAGGAAAAAAATCAGAAATACTCCTATATTCTCTTAGTATTATAGAGAAAACCCATATAAGTGAGAGGTATTAGTAGTGTAAACGACGCTCTGATCGACAGAGGGTTCAAAAACTACTATAGGTAGGCAGTGGTTGCCGACCTCTCGTATTGTTCAAAACTTATGTATTCATATGATTTTGACAATAATATAAGGAAATTAATTATAAAACATATGAAAATGAATATTTATTATATGTATAAAGGAAAAAATTCAGAAATACTCCTATATTCTCTTAGTATTATAGAGAAAACCCATATAAGTGAGAGGTATTAGTAGTGTAAACGACGCTTTGATCGACAGAGGGTTCAAAAACTACTATAGGTAGGCAGTGGTTGCCGACCTCTCGTATTGTTCAAAACTTATGTATTCATATGATTTTGACAATAATATAAGGAAATTAATTATAAAACATATGAAAATGAATATTTATTATATGTATAAAGGAAAAAAATCAGAAATACTCCTATATTCTCTTAGTATTATAGAGAAAACCCATATAAGTGAGAGGTATTAGTAGTGTAAACGACGCTCTGATCGACAGAGGGTTCAAAAACTACTATAGGTAGGCAGTGGTTGCCGACCTCTCGTATTGTTCAAAACTTATGTATTCATATGATTTTGACAATAATATAAGGAAATTAAATATAAAACATATGAAAATGAGCAATTATCATATGATTAATGGAAAAAATAATTCATTTATATATGAATAAAGGAAAATTCTCTTAATATATAAGAGAATAGCACGTGTTGGGTGGCAAACAGAATTGAAAATACCCGCTTTGAGGACAGCGGGTTCAAAAACTACTATAGGTAGGCAGTGGTTGCCGACCTCATGCATTATTCGAAATATATATTTCGGATCATGATGATTTAAATTTGGTTACTTACAAATAAAGTATATTATTATCCGTACAAATTTGTTTCTCAGTTCTTATGAACATGGGACTTGGCTCCGCGGTTAATAGGAATATACGACTTTAGATAATATCGTTGAAACAACAGTCAAGTTTCTATTATACATAGAATAACAAATCGTTTCCATATATTATCGTTAATTTTTGGAGGCAGGCAAATTTATTGTTATTTATTTAATAATATATTACCTGCCGTAAAGTTGGAAAATTATATCGTTACCGCGGTATAATATATATATTCATATTTATTACATGATGGAAAAATTACAAAATTTTTAATATAGAAATCATATGCGCTCGGTTTTACGTTATGTATTACCAGAGAGTTATATGGATAAAGATAAATTTTAAATTTATCATCAAATTGCAAATGATTTAACTCAATATTTATATTGGTTAAACAAAAATTGTACATGTGTGGATACAATAATTATGTATGTTGGAAACAAAATGATATTTTAGAATGAAATATGTATAATATAAATACAAAATTATAGAAATATATATTATTGAACTTGTTAATAATGGTGAAACAAGTATAAAAATATAATGGAATATACGAATACGAATGCTATATAAAAATGGCCGTAATCGAATTAAAAGAGATTTAAAATTTTACCCAAAGGCAAAATATTGAAGTATTTTTCAATATGATATAATAAATGGAATTATATAAAATGGAAATCTATAATATTTATATTGCTTATTTCAATTCGAAAAATATGAATGGAATATGAAGAAAGAAACATTATTCTGGTTGATCCTGCCAGTAGTTATATGCTTGTCTCAAAGATTAAGCCATGCATGTCTAAGTACACACGAATTAAAAGTGAAACCGCAAAAGGCTCATTATATCAGTTATGGTTCCTTAGATCGTTAACAGTTACTTGGATAACTGTGGTAATTCTAGAGCTAATACATGCAATTAAAACATGAACCTTATGGGACATGTGCTTTTATTAGGCTAAAACCAAGCGATCGCAAGATCGTTATATTGGTTGAACTCTAGATAACATGCAGATCGTATGGTCTTGTACCGACGACAGATCTTTCAAATGTCTGCCCTATCAACTTTTGATGGTAGTATCTAGGACTACCATGGTTGCAACGGGTAACGGGGAATCAGGGTTCGATTCCGGAGAGGGAGCCTGAGAAACGGCTACCACATCTAAGGAAGGCAGCAGGCGCGTAAATTACCCACTCCCAGCTCGGGGAGGTAGTGACGAAAAATAACAATACAGGACTCATATCCGAGGCCCTGTAATTGGAATGAGTACACTTTAAATCCTTTAACAAGGACCAATTGGAGGGCAAGTCTGGTGCCAGCAGCCGCGGTAATTCCAGCTCCAATAGCGTATATTAAAGTTGTTGCGGTTAAAACGTTCGTAGTTGAACTTGTGCTTCATACGGGTAGTACAACTTACAATTGTGGTTAGTACTATACCTTTATGTATGTAAGCGTATTACCGGTGGAGTTCTTATATGTGATTAAATACTTGTATTTTTTCATATGTTCCTCCTATTTAAAAACCTGCATTAGTGCTCTTAAACGAGTGTTATTGTGGGCCGGTACTATTACTTTGAACAAATTAGAGTGCTTAAAGCAGGCTTCAAATGCCTGAATATTCTGTGCATGGGATAATGAAATAAGACCTCTGTTCTGCTTTCATTGGTTTTCAGATCAAGAGGTAATGATTAATAGAAGCAGTTTGGGGGCATTAGTATTACGACGCGAGAGGTGAAATTCTTGGACCGTCGTAAGACTAACTTAAGCGAAAGCATTTGCCAAAGATGTTTTCATTAATCAAGAACGAAAGTTAGAGGTTCGAAGGCGATCAGATACCGCCCTAGTTCTAACCATAAACGATGCCAGCTAGCAATTGGGTGTAGCTACTTTTATGGCTCTCTCAGTCGCTTCCCGGGAAACCAAAGCTTTTGGGCTCCGGGGGAAGTATGGTTGCAAAGCTGAAACTTAAAGGAATTGACGGAAGGGCACCACCAGGAGTGGAGCCTGCGGCTTAATTTGACTCAACACGGGAAAACTTACCAGGTCCGAACATAAGTGTGTAAGACAGATTGATAGCTCTTTCTCGAATCTATGGGTGGTGGTGCATGGCCGTTCTTAGTTCGTGGAGTGATTTGTCTGGTTAATTCCGATAACGAACGAGACTCAAATATATTAAATAGATATCTTCAGGATTATGGTGCTGAAGCTTATATAGCCTTCATTCATGGTGGCAGTAAAATGTTTATTGTGTTTGAATGTGTTTATGTAAGTGGAGCCGTACCTGTTGGTTTGTCCCATTATAAGGACACTAGCTTCTTAAATGGACAAATTGCGTCTAGCAATAATGAGATTGAGCAATAACAGGTCTGTGATGCCCTTAGATGTCCTGGGCTGCACGCGCGCTACAATGAAAGTATCAACGTGTATTTCCTAGACCGAGAGGTCCGGGTAAACCGCTGAACCACTTTCATGCTTGGGATTGTGAACTGAAACTGTTCACATGAACTTGGAATTCCCAGTAAGTGTGAGTCATTAACTCGCATTGATTACGTCCCTGCCCTTTGTACACACCGCCCGTCGCTACTACCGATTGAATTATTTAGTGAGGTCTCCGGACGTGATCACTGTGACGCCTTGCGTGTTACGGTTGTTTCGCAAAAGTTGACCGAACTTGATTATTTAGAGGAAGTAAAAGTCGTAACAAGGTTTCCGTAGGTGAACCTGCGGAAGGATCATTATTGTATAAAATCCTTACCGTTAATAAAAATTTGTTATAATACAAATACATTTTGAATTTACCAAAATTACTTACCAAATTACCAAATTAAAAAATTTACCAAATTTATATTACCATATTATCAAATTTACCAGATTACGAATTTTTACAAAAGCAAAGCGCATAATATGATATGATTATAGAACGAAACGATTCAATTGAATCAAATTAAAAATATATATATAAATATATATTAAAATAAAAGTTAAAATCAAAATAAAATGAATCTGATGGGTTTTTATTTATATGAGGCTTTGGCAACCTCATAAGATTTTAACATGTTGTGTAATGGCGGGCACAACAAAAAAAAATATTATATATATGTGGCTTTGAAATGTAAAAATAAAACTTCGAATATTGGAGAGATCGAAGATATCAAATTCGAAAATGGAAATCGAATTAAAACATTAAAAATAATGGTTATCAAAATAATTTGTTAATATAAAATGGTGAACTTTGTGTGTATATGGACCATAATATACACGCGTTGCGAATATGTATTGTTCATCTTAGTTATGAGCATACGTTGGCTAATGCAACAACCTAAAATATACAATGTTGTACCTGGTACCCATCAGGTTAATGTTTTATATAAATTGCAGTATGTATCGCCCAAACATAGTTAAATATAAACCGTAAATAACCAGATTATATGATACATAATGCTTATATGAAACTAAGACATTTCGCAGCATTTATTTTAGGTATAAAAATACATTTATTGAAGGAATTGATATATGCCAGTAAAATGGTGTATTTTTAATTTCTTTCAATAAAAACAAAATTGACATTATATAAAAATGAATTATAAAACTCTAAGCGGTGGATCACTCGGCTCATGGGTCGATGAAGAACGCAGCAAACTGTGCGTCATCGTGTGAACTGCAGGACACATGAACATCGACATTTTGAACGCATATCGCAGTCCATGCTGTTATGTACTTTAATTAATTTTATAGTGCTGCTTGGACTACATATGGTTGAGGGTTGTAAGACTATGCTAATTAAGTTGTTTATAAATTTTATAAGCATATGGTATATTATTGGATAAAATAATAATATTTTTATTCATAATATTAAAAAATATATATGAAAAACATTATCTCACATTTGGATGTGAAAAACGAAGAGAAATATTTTCTTTTTCAATCAAGTAATACTGAGAAATGTCTAGCATAAAAAATTGAATTATTTTTCATCTAGAATTGTCTCTTATTAATGATTCGGAAATAGAAAAAACTTGGTTATGTTATTATTCTTCGTTGGTTCGTTTAATGGAAAACACTTTGCTACAAGAAATAATGGAAATTTTATAACGAATTTAATAAAATGTTTTTATCATTATATATAAAGAATTAATGGCAAGAAAAAGTTATATACAACCTCAACTCATATGGGACTACCCCCTGAATTTAAGCATATTAATTAGGGGAGGAAAAGAAACTAACAAGGATTTTCTTAGTAGCGGCGAGCGAAAAGAAAACAGTTCAGCACTAAGTCACTTTGTCTATATGGCAAATGTGAGATGCAGTGTATGGAGCGTCAATATTCTAGTATGAGAAATTAACGATTTAAGTCCTTCTTAAATGAGGCCATTTACCCATAGAGGGTGCCAGGCCCGTATAACGTTAATGATTACTAGATGATGTTTCCAAAGAGTCGTGTTGCTTGATAGTGCAGCACTAAGTGGGTGGTAAACTCCATCTAAAACTAAATATAACCATGAGACCGATAGTAAACAAGTACCGTGAGGGAAAGTTGAAAAGAACTCTGAATAGAGAGTTAAACAGTACGTGAAACTGCTTAGAGGTTAAGCCCGATGAACCTGAATATCCGTTATGGAAAATTCATCATTAAAATTGTAATATTTAAATAATATTATGAGGATAGTGTGCATTTTTTCCATATAAGGACATTGTAATCTATTAGCATATACCAAATTTATCATAAAATATAACTTATAGTTTATTCCAATTAAATTGCTTGCATTTTAACACAGAATAAATGTTATTAATTTGATAAAGTGCTGATAGATTAATATGATTACAGTGCGTTAATTTTTCGGAATTATATAATGGCATAATTATCATTGATTTTTGTGTTTATTATATGCACTTGTATGATTAACAATGCGAAAGATTCAGGATACCTTCGGGACCCGTCTTGAAACACGGACCAAGGAGTCTAACATATGTGCAAGTTATTGGGATATAAACCTAATAGCGTAATTAACTTGACTAATAATGGGATTAGTTTTTTAACTATTTATAGCTAATTAACACAATCCCGGGGCGTTCTATATAGTTATGTATAATGTATATTTATATTATTTATGCCTCTAACTGGAACGTACCTTGAGCATATATGCTGTGACCCGAAAGATGGTGAACTATACTTGATCAGGTTGAAGTCAGGGGAAACCCTGATGGAAGACCGAAACAGTTCTGACGTGCAAATCGATTGTCAGAATTGAGTATAGGGGCGAAAGACCAATCGAACCATCTAGTAGCTGGTTCCTTCCGAAGTTTCCCTCAGGATAGCTGGTGCATTTTAATATTATATAAAATAATCTTATCTGGTAAAGCGAATGATTAGAGGCCTTAGGGTCGAAACGATCTTAACCTATTCTCAAACTTTAAATGGGTAAGAACCTTAACTTTCTTGATATGAAGTTCAAGGTTATGATATAATGTGCCCAGTGGGCCACTTTTGGTAAGCAGAACTGGCGCTGTGGGATGAACCAAACGTAATGTTACGGTGCCCAAATTAACAACTCATGCAGATACCATGAAAGGCGTTGGTTGCTTAAAACAGCAGGACGGTGATCATGGAAGTCGAAATCCGCTAAGGAGTGTGTAACAACTCACCTGCCGAAGCAACTAGCCCTTAAAATGGATGGCGCTTAAGTTGTATACCTATACATTACCGCTAAAGTAGATGATTTATATTACTTGTGATATAAATTTTGAAACTTTAGTGAGTAGGAAGGTACAATGGTATGCGTAGAAGTGTTTGGCGTAAGCCTGCATGGAGCTGCCATTGGTACAGATCTTGGTGGTAGTAGCAAATAATCGAATGAGACCTTGGAGGACTGAAGTGGAGAAGGGTTTCGTGTGAACAGTGGTTGATCACGAGTTAGTCGGTCCTAAGTTCAAGGCGAAAGCCGAAAATTTTCAAGTAAAACAAAAATGCCAAATTATATAAACAAAGCGAAAATAATACACTTGAATAATTTTGAACGAAAGGGAATACGGTTCCAATTCCGTAACCTGTTGAGTATCCGTTTGTTATTAAATATGGGCCTCGTGCTCATCCTGGCAACAGGAACGACCATAAAGAAGCCGTCGAGAGATATCGGAAGAGTTTTCTTTTCTGTTTTATAGCCGTACTACCATGGAAGTCTTTCGCAGAGAGATATGGTAGATGGGCTAGAAGAGCATGACATATACTGTTGTGTCGATATTTTCTCCTCGGACCTTGAAAATTTATGGTGGGGACACGCAAACTTCTCAACAGGCCGTACCAATATCCGCAGCTGGTCTCCAAGGTGAAGAGTCTCTAGTCGATAGAATAATGTAGGTAAGGGAAGTCGGCAAATTAGATCCGTAACTTCGGGATAAGGATTGGCTCTGAAGATTGAGATAGTCGGGCTTGATTGGGAAACAATAACATGGTTTATGTGCTCGTTCTGGGTAAATAGAGTTTCTAGCATTTATGTTAGTTACTTGTTCCCCGGATAGTTTAGTTACGTAGCCAATTGTGGAACTTTCTTGCTAAAATTTTTAAGAATACTATTTGGGTTAAACCAATTAGTTCTTATTAATTATAACGATTATCAATTAACAATCAATTCAGAACTGGCACGGACTTGGGGAATCCGACTGTCTAATTAAAACAAAGCATTGTGATGGCCCTAGCGGGTGTTGACACAATGTGATTTCTGCCCAGTGCTCTGAATGTCAAAGTGAAGAAATTCAAGTAAGCGCGGGTCAACGGCGGGAGTAACTATGACTCTCTTAAGGTAGCCAAATGCCTCGTCATCTAATTAGTGACGCGCATGAATGGATTAACGACGGACGTGTTTTCCTCGAGCTCCCATTGCTACGGTCATTGTTGAGTAAATCCGCGGATTTATACGTTGAAAAACGGAGTAAAGTGTGTGTGAAGGTGTCGCGAACAAAAGTTGAAAATTTGTGAGCGAAAGAACATCGCGTGTTGTGGAAATAAACGATTTTCAATTGGAAATTTTCCACGAGGGCCACGTGTTGAGTGAGAGCGCTCTCTGCGAGAGAGGCGTTAGCCCTTTTCGTGTGGGATTCTCTCAGCGCCAGCTGATCGGTTGTGAACTTTGCTAAGGTGTGTGCATTGGATAATTTTAGTGTTGCCATACCGAGCAATTGGTGGCGCCACTGTGAATAGGTGGAGCCAGTGTGCCATAGCAACCAGCCTCTGTCAGCAAGCTAAAGTTGCTTGACTTGGTAAAAGGAGGAGCCACTTCCATTGGGTAAGTCCGATGGAAAGCGATAGCACTGCGAGCGCCATGAGCGCCAGCAGTGCGTCGAAGAAGTCTACGCGTCGCAGGCGTAAAAGCGTACTGGCTTCAAAGAGCTCGGTGCCAACGCAGGCGAAGCTGGTTGCCGTGGCGGCGAATGGAGTTCCTGAACCCGTAGGCGTGTTAGACGAGGAGTTTTCGTCGATGGATGCCCCCGTCGCTGCTGTTGCCCCCGCTGCCGCCCCCGCCGTTGCCCCCGCTGTCGCCCCCACTGTCGCCCCCGCTGTCGCCCGCGCTGTTGCCACCGCCACAGCTGCCACCGCTGCCGCTCGTGCTGGGCAAGCAGCCATGATGGCAGAGCTGTCGGCCACTCAGCGTATGGTGCGCAGCAGTTTTCGCAGCCTAGGAGGGGTGAACACGGACGAGCTCACCTTGGCTATCAGCCGTTACGACGAGCTGGTTATGGCGTTGATGCTCAGGTGTGGAGAGCTGGAGACGCGGCTGGCTATGCCACCGCCACCGACCCCGTCGATGACTACGGCGGCCAACCCTCCTCAGATGCTTCAGGCAGCACCCATTGATGCCCCGCGGACTGCAAAGGTTCGCGAGACATGGTCAGCGGTCGTGAAGTGCGACGACCCAGCGCTATCGGGGAAGGCGATAGCTGAGAAGGTGCGAAATATGGTTGCACCCTCCCTCGGAGTCAGGGTTCACGAGGTGCGTGAACTCCGGAGAGGCGATGGAGCCATTATCCGCACACCCTCAGTCGGAGAGCTGCAGAAGGTGGTGTCATCGAAGAGATTCGCCGAAGTGGGACTAAATGTTACGAGGAATGCTGCTGAGAAGCCGAAGGTAGTCGTTTACGACGTGGACACGGCCATCAGCCCGGAGGAATTCATGACGGAACTGCGGGAAAACAACTTCGATGACACGATGACGGCATCGCAATTTAAGAAGTCGGTGCACCTGTTGACTAAGGCGTGGTCGGTGACTGACGGCGCCACTGTCAATGTGACGCTGGAAGTCGATGATGGAGCGATGGCGAAGCTTGATGTGGGTCGGGTGTACATCAAGTGGTTCTCGTTCCGATGCCGATCGCAGGTCCGCACCTATGCCTGTCACAGATGCGTGGGCTTCGACCACAAGATCAGCGAGTGCCGTCAGAAGGACAACGTCTGCCGCCAGTGCGGGCAGCAGGGCCACAACGCGGCAAGGTGCCAGAACCCGGTGGACTGCCGAAATTGCCGGCATAGAGGGCGACCCTCGGGACATCATATGCTCTCGAGCGCTTGCCCAATATATGGCGCGGTGCTAGCGAGGGTGCAAGCTAGACATTAATGTTTAGCTTCATCCAAGCGAACTGTGGCCGAGGGCGAGCTGCGACCATAGAGCTTGGTGTCCGACTCAGGAGTTCAAGCTCAATGTTCGCACTGGTGCAGGAGCCGTACCTCAGCAGCGACGGGATGGATGTGCTGCCTCAAGGAATGAGGATTTACACTGACCGGCGAGGGAAGGCAGCCATCCTAGTAGATCAGCAGGATGCCATCTGTATGCCAGTGGAGACCCTCACCACAGAGTATGGCGTATGTCTGGTAGTAAAAGGGAGTTTTGGCTCAATCTTCCTTTGTTCAGCATACTGCCAATTCGATGCACCTTTGGAACCGTACCTTCGGTACATGGATGCGGTCCTGCTACAGGCTAGCAGAACCCCCGCAATCCTGGGCCTCGACGCGAATGCAGTGTCCCCCATGTGGTTTGCCAAACTCTCTCGGCATGCCGAGGGGCAAGCTAACTACAGTCGGGGTGAGCTGCTGTCTGAGTGGATGCTGGAGGCAAGAGCCGCCGCCCTAAACCAGCCAACAGAGGTGTACACGTTCGATAACTACAGAGCTCGTAGTGATATCGACGTGACAATCGTCAACGAGGCAGCATCTATGTGGGCCACATATGAGTGGAGAGTGGACGAGTGGGAGTTGAGTGACCACAACATCATTACTGTTGTGGCCGAAACAACCTCCACGAGCGCAGTTGAGAGCATAGCTCCTGTGCCGTCCTGGAACCTCTCCAATGCACGTTGGCGATTGTTCGAGGAGGAGATGGTGAGTAGAACAGCCGAACTTCCGGGAAGCTTCTCTGAGTCGCCGTTGGACCAGCAGGTTTCCACCCTGCGCAGTATCGTGCATGATGTGTGCGATATTGCGTTGGGTAGAAAATCGCCTAGATCGCCCAGCAGGAGAGCACGTTGGTGGACTGCCGACCTGAGCGCTGCGAGGCGCGAAGTTCGGAGACTTCGTCGCCGACTCCAGGATGCACGGCATCGTGATGACGATGTTGCTGCAGAGCCTTTAGTAGTCGAGCTGAGACGGACCTCAGCCAACTACAAAAGGCTCATTGGGAGGGCGAAAATGGACGATTGGAAACGCTTCGTGGGAGATCATGCCGATGATCCATGGGGGCGCGTCTACAAATTTTGCCGAGGTCGAAGAAAGTGCACGGAGATTGGGTGCCTCCGCGTGAATGGCGAGCTGATCACCGATTGGGGTGATTGTGCACGAGTGCTCCTTCGCAACTTTTTCCCAGTTGCGGAGTCCGAAGCACCGACTGCCATCGTGGAGGAAGACCCACCGGCCCTTGAAACACTCGAGATTGATGTCTGTGTTGGCCGACTGAAGAGCAGGCGTTCGCCTGGCTTGGACGGCATCAATGGCACTATTTGTAAGGCAGTCTGGCGCGCCGTACCTCAGCACCTGGCAGCGTTGTACTCCCGTTGCATCCGATCGGGATACTTTCCCAGCGAGTGGAAGTGCCCACGAGTAGTGGCGCTACTCAAGGGACCCGAGAAGGACAAGTGTGAGCCCTCCTCATACAGGGGAATTTGCTTACTGCCAGTTTTTGGCAAGGTGCTTGAGGCAATCATGGTGAATCGTGTAAGAGAAGTTCTTCCGGAAGGCTGCAGATGGCAGTTCGGTTTTCGCCAAGGACGTTGTGTGGAGGATGCTTGGAGACACGTGAAGAGCAGTGTTGACGCCAGTCCAGCGCAATACGTGCTCGGCACATTCGTGGACTTCAAAGGAGCATTTGACAACGTCGAATGGAGTGCTGTACTGCGCCGACTAGCCGACTTGGGATGCCGGGAAATAAGCTTGTGGCAGAGCTTTTTCGCCGGCCGAAGAGCAGTAATCCGAAGCAGTTCCGGTGCAGTGAATGTGCCGGTAACTAGAGGTTGCCCGCAGGGGTCAATCAGCGGCCCATTTATTTGGGACATGCTGATGGATGTACTGCTTCAGCGCCTCGAGCCGTATTGCCTGCTAAGTGCATACGCGGATGACCTGCTTCTTCTCATCGAGGGAAACTCCCGAGCCGTGCTAGAGGAAAAAGGAGCGCAACTGATGTCCATCGTTGAAACGTGGGGAGCGGAAATAGGCGTTGCCGTTTCGACCAGCAAGACGGTAATAATGCTGCTCAAAGGTACCTTGAGACGTGCGCCCACGGTAAGATTCGCTGGAGCGAACCTGCCGTATGTGCGCAGCTGTCGGTACCTTGGCATCACGGTCAGTGAAGGAATGAAATTCCTCACGCATATAGCTTCGCTTCGCCAGCGGATGACCGGAGTCGTTGGAGCATTGGCGCGTGTGCTACGAGTCGACTGGGGCTTCAGTCCTCGAGCCAGGCGGACCATATATGCGGGACTCATGGCACCTTGTGTGCTATTTGGTGCCTCGGTATGGTATGACACCGCCGCACAGGTAGCTGCCAGGAGGCGACTATCCTCCTGCCATAGACTGATCCTGCTTGGATGTCTATCGGTATGCCGAACAGTGTCCACCGCGGCACTGCAGGTTCTTGCTGGAGCCCCCCCGCTTGACTTGGCCGCTAAGAAATTAGCGGTCAAATACAAGCTGAAGCGTGGATACCCGCTGGAGGAGAACGACTGGCTCTATGGCGAGGACATTACGCGTCTAAGCCGTGAGCAAAAAGAGATTCGCCTAGAGGAATGCTTGCTATTGAGTTGGCAGAGCAGATGGGATGACGACAGCGAACCAGGACGGGTGACGCACAGGTTCATCCCGGATGTCACCCTCGTCTATCGGGATCCGAATTTTGGTTTCTCGATGATGGCGTCTTTCTTGCTCACTGGGCACGGGTCGTTCAACGCATTTCTGCATGGGAGAGCCCTTAGCGATACCACTGCTTGCGCATGTGGTGATCCATACGAGGACTGGATGCACGTGTTGTGCGCCTGCCCTCTATATGCAGATCTGCGAGACCTCGATGGACTTGGAGTGCAGCGTGTTGGCGAGGACTGGACATTCGAAAGAATCCTGGAGGATCGGGAGAGAACGCAACGGCTGGTTGTGTTCGCTGAGTTGGTGTTCCACAGAAGAAGAGGCAGATAGCCTGACGCCGTGCCGTGTGGTTAGCGGGCGAGAATACTGCCACAGCTTGCCGCAGCTTGTCGTAGAAGGCGACTAATGCGGCAATAGGTCACTCCGCCCGTGCTTGTCGGAGCCAAAGAGTGAGGCCGACCGAGCCTCTAATTTTCGGTACCACGGGTTGAGCAGTTCCAAGACTGCTCATTGAGGTTGGCCCCCTTGTGGGAGTATCGTGGTGGCTGTGGTTGGTACCCATATCGCGGGTAGAGCCTTCATGCTCGACGTTTGAGTAACGGCGCGGGTTGCGCAACACTCGGGTGCTGTGACCCATAGAACAGTAGAGATTTTAGGTAGATCTCGCTCCTCAGCAAGGGGGAGTGCTTGCCCGGCAAGCAAGCACTCGAATTGCTACCGGGGTGGTCGCTATGTACATAGCTATAGCTTCCAGACCGGGACGTTTTGTTCAGCGTATTGGACACATGCATCATATGCTCACTTGTGGGTGTATAGGGTGCCGTGGTTGTAATCCCTTCAATGTGGAACACGCCACGTAAAACAAGTTCGGAGGGATCCGATTCATACACTGTCCCTATCTACTATCTAGCGAAACCACAGCCAAGGGAACGGGCTTGGAATAATTAGCGGGGAAAGAAGACCCTTTTGAGCTTGACTCTAATCTGGCAGTGTAAGGAGACATAAGAGGTGTAGAATAAGTGGGAGATATTAGACCTCGGTTTGGTATCGTCAATGAAATACCACTACTCTTATTGTTTCCTTACTTACTTGATTAAATGGAACGTGTATCATTTCCTAGCCATTATACGGATATATTTATTATATCTTATGGTATTGGGTTTTGATGCAAGCTTCTTGATCAAAGTATCACGAGTTTGTTATATAATCGCAAACAAATTCTTTAATAAAACGATGCATTTATGTATTTTTGATTTGAAAATTTGGTATAACTCCAATTACTCAGGTATGATCCAATTCAAGGACATTGCCAGGTAGGGAGTTTGACTGGGGCGGTACATCTCTCAAATAATAACGGAGGTGTCCCAAGGCCAGCTCAGTGCGGACAGAAACCACACATAGAGCAAAAGGGCAAATGCTGACTTGATCTCGGTGTTCAGTACACACAGGGACAGCAAAAGCTCGGCCTATCGATCCTTTTGGTTTAAAGAGTTTTTAACAAGAGGTGTCAGAAAAGTTACCATAGGGATAACTGGCTTGTGGCGGCCAAGCGTTCATAGCGACGTCGCTTTTTGATCCTTCGATGTCGGCTCTTCCTATCATTGTGAAGCAAAATTCACCAAGCGTTGGATTGTTCACCCATGCAAGGGAACGTGAGCTGGGTTTAGACCGTCGTGAGACAGGTTAGTTTTACCCTACTAATGACAAAACGTTGTTGCGACAGCATTCCTGCGTAGTACGAGAGGAACCGCAGGTACGGACCAATGGCACAATACTTGTTCGAGCGAACAGTGGTATGACGCTACGTCCGTTGGATTATGCCTGAACGCCTCTAAGGTCGTATCCGTGCTGGACTGCAATGATAAATAAGGGGCAATTTGCATTGTATGGCTTCTAAACCATTTAAAGTTTATAATTTACTTTATAAACGACAATGGATGTGATGCCAATGTAATTTGTAACATAGTAAATTGGGAGGATCTTCGATCACCTGATGCCGCGCTAGTTACATATAAAAGCATTATTTAATACAATGACAAAGCCTAGAATCAATTGTAAACGACTTTTGTAACAGGCAAGGTGTTGTAAGTGGTTGAGCAGCTGCCATACTGCGATCCACTGAAGCTTATCCTTTGCTTGATGATTCGATATAAAATATATAAGTACTTTTATCATGTACTTATAATGGGTGCCCAGAGTGCCCAGAATAGTAGCCAGTAGCCAAATGCTTTGTCATCAATTTAGTGACACGCATATGAAATCAAGTAAAGTTGCCAAGACGCATATGATAATGTCCCTATCATATTAAAGAACTAAAGAACTTAAAGAAATCAAGTAAAGTTGCCAAATGCTTTGTCATCAAATTAGTGACGCATATGATATTGTCCCTATCTAATTATAGAAATAAAGAACTTAAAGAACTCAAGTAAAGTTGCCAAAACGCATATGATAATGTCCCTATCATATTAAAGAACTAAAGAACTTAAAGAAATCAAGTAAAGTTGCCAAGACTCATATGATAATGTCCCTATCATATTAAAGAACTAAAGAACTTAAAGAAATCAAGTAAAGTTGCCAAATGCTTTGTCATCAAATTAGTGACGCATATGATATTGTCCCTATCTAATTATAGAAATAAAGAACTTAAAGAACTCAAGTAAAGTTGCCAAGACGCATATGATAATGTCCCTATCATATTAAAGAACTAAAGAACTTAAAGAAATCAAGTCAAGTTGCCAAATGCTTTGTCATCAAATTAGTGACGCATATGATATTGTCCCTATCTAATTATAGAAATAAAGAACTTAAAGAACTCAAGTAAAGTTGCCAAGACGCATATGATATTGTCCCTATCTAATTATAGAAATAAAGAACTTAAAGAAATCAAGTAAAGTTGCCAAGACGCATATGATATTGTCCCTATCATATTATAGATATAAAGAACTTAAAGAAATCAAGTAAAGTTGCCAAATGCTTTGTCATCAAATTAGTGACGCATATGATATTGTCCCTATCTAATTATAGAAATAAAGAACTTAAAGAACTCAAGTAAAGTTGCCAAAACGCATATGATAATGTCCCTATCATATTAAAGAACTAAAGAACTTAAAGAAATCAAGTAAAGTTGCCAAGACGCATATGATATTGTCCCTATCATATTAAAGAAATAAAGAACTTAAAGAAATCAAGTAAAGTTGCCAATACGCATATGATATTGTCCCTATCATATAAATATAGGATAAATGTATATAATTATATATAAAGAAAAATATATGAAATATCCGTATATTTATTAACTAAAGAACTTAAAGAAATCAAGTAAAGTTGCCAAGACGCATATGATAATGTCCCTATCATATTAAAGAAATAAAGAACTTAAAGAAATCAAGTAAAGTTGCCAAGACGCATATGATATTGTCCCTATCTAATTATAGAAATAAAGAACTTAAAGAAATCAAGTAAAGTTGCCAAGACGCATATGATAATGTCCCTATCATATTAAAGAACTAAAGAACTTAAAGAAATCAAGTAAAGTTGCCAAGACGCATATGATAATGTCCCTATCATATTAAAGAACTAAAGAACTTAAAGAAATCAAGTAAAGTTGCCAAGACGCATATGATATTGTCCCTATCATATTAAAGAAATAAAGAACTTAAAGAAATCAAGTAAAGTTGCCAAATGCTTTGTCATCAAATTAGTGACGCATATGATATTGTCCCTATCTAATTATAGAAATAAAGAACTTAAAGAACTCAAGTAAAGTTGCCAAGACGCATATGATAATGTCCCTATCATATTAAAGAACTAAAGAACTTAAAGAAATCAAGTAAAGTTGCCAAGACGCATATGATATTGTCCCTATCATATTAAAGAAATAAAGAACTTAAAGAAATCAAGTAAAGTTGCCAAGACGCATATGATATTGTCCCTATCATATAAATATAGGATAAATGTATATAATTATATATAAAGAAAAATATATGAAATATCCGTATATTTATTGAACAATATAAGGAAATTATATATAAAACATATGAAAAGGAATATTTATTGTATGTATAAAAGAAAAAATTCAGAAATACTCCTATATTCTCTTAGTATTATAGAGAAAACCCATATAAGTGAGAGGTATTAGTAGTGTAAACGACGCTTTGATCGACAGAGGGTTCAAAAACTACTATAGGTAGGCAGTGGTTGCCGACCTCTCGTATTGTTCAAAACTTATGTATTCATATGATTTTGACAATAATATAAGGAAATTAATTATAAAACATATGAAAAGGAATATTTATTGTATGTATAAAAGAAAAAATTCAGAAATACTCCTATATTCTCTTAGTATTATAGAGAAAACCCATATAAGTGAGAGGTATTAGTAGTGTAAACGACGCTTTGATCGACAGAGGGTTCAAAAACTACTATAGGTAGGCAGTGGTTGCCGACCTCTCGTATTGTTCAAAACTTATGTATTCATATGATTTTGACAATAATATAAGGAAATTAATTATAAAACATATGAAAATGAATATTTATTATATGTATAAAGGAAAAAAATCAGAAATACTCCTATATTCTCTTAGTATTATAGAGAAAACCCATATAAGTGAGAGGTATTAGTAGTGTAAACGACGCTCTGATCGACAGAGGGTTCAAAAACTACTATAGGTAGGCAGTGGTTGCCGACCTCTCGTATTGTTCAAAACTTATGTATTCATATGATTTTGACAATAATATAAGGAAATTAATTATAAAACATATGAAAATGAATATTTATTATATGTATAAAGGAAAAAATTCAGAAATACTCCTATATTCTCTTAGTATTATAGAGAAAACCCATATAAGTGAGAGGTATTAGTAGTGTAAACGACGCTTTGATCGACAGAGGGTTCAAAAACTACTATAGGTAGGCAGTGGTTGCCGACCTCTCGTATTGTTCAAAACTTATGTATTCATATGATTTTGACAATAATATAAGGAAATTAATTATAAAACATATGAAAATGAATATTTATTATATGTATAAAGGAAAAAAATCAGAAATACTCCTATATTCTCTTAGTATTATAGAGAAAACCCATATAAGTGAGAGGTATTAGTAGTGTAAACGACGCTCTGATCGACAGAGGGTTCAAAAACTACTATAGGTAGGCAGTGGTTGCCGACCTCTCGTATTGTTCAAAACTTATGTATTCATATGATTTTGACAATAATATAAGGAAATTAAATATAAAACATATGAAAATGAGCAATTATCATATGATTAATGGAAAAAATAATTCATTTATATATGAATAAAGGAAAATTCTCTTAATATATAAGAGAATAGCACGTGTTGGGTGGCAAACAGAATTGAAAATACCCGCTTTGAGGACAGCGGGTTCAAAAACTACTATAGGTAGGCAGTGGTTGCCGACCTCATGCATTATTCGAAATATATATTTCGGATCATGATGATTTAAATTTGGTTACTTACAAATAAAGTATATTATTATCCGTACAAATTTGTTTCTCAGTTCTTATGAACATGGGACTTGGCTCCGCGGTTAATAGGAATATACGACTTTAGATAATATCGTTGAAACAACAGTCAAGTTTCTATTATACATAGAATAACAAATCGTTTCCATATATTATCGTTAATTTTTGGAGGCAGGCAAATTTATTGTTATTTATTTAATAATATATTACCTGCCGTAAAGTTGGAAAATTATATCGTTACCGCGGTATAATATATATATTCATATTTATTACATGATGGAAAAATTACAAAATTTTTAATATAGAAATCATATGCGCTCGGTTTTACGTTATGTATTACCAGAGAGTTATATGGATAAAGATAAATTTTAAATTTATCATCAAATTGCAAATGATTTAACTCAATATTTATATTGGTTAAACAAAAATTGTACATGTGTGGATACAATAATTATGTATGTTGGAAACAAAATGATATTTTAGAATGAAATATGTATAATATAAATACAAAATTATAGAAATATATATTATTGAACTTGTTAATAATGGTGAAACAAGTATAAAAATATAATGGAATATACGAATACGAATGCTATATAAAAATGGCCGTAATCGAATTAAAAGAGATTTAAAATTTTACCCAAAGGCAAAATATTGAAGTATTTTTCAATATGATATAATAAATGGAATTATATAAAATGGAAATCTATAATATTTATATTGCTTATTTCAATTCGAAAAATATGAATGGAATATGAAGAAAGAAACATTATTCTGGTTGATCCTGCCAGTAGTTATATGCTTGTCTCAAAGATTAAGCCATGCATGTCTAAGTACACACGAATTAAAAGTGAAACCGCAAAAGGCTCATTATATCAGTTATGGTTCCTTAGATCGTTAACAGTTACTTGGATAACTGTGGTAATTCTAGAGCTAATACATGCAATTAAAACATGAACCTTATGGGACATGTGCTTTTATTAGGCTAAAACCAAGCGATCGCAAGATCGTTATATTGGTTGAACTCTAGATAACATGCAGATCGTATGGTCTTGTACCGACGACAGATCTTTCAAATGTCTGCCCTATCAACTTTTGATGGTAGTATCTAGGACTACCATGGTTGCAACGGGTAACGGGGAATCAGGGTTCGATTCCGGAGAGGGAGCCTGAGAAACGGCTACCACATCTAAGGAAGGCAGCAGGCGCGTAAATTACCCACTCCCAGCTCGGGGAGGTAGTGACGAAAAATAACAATACAGGACTCATATCCGAGGCCCTGTAATTGGAATGAGTACACTTTAAATCCTTTAACAAGGACCAATTGGAGGGCAAGTCTGGTGCCAGCAGCCGCGGTAATTCCAGCTCCAATAGCGTATATTAAAGTTGTTGCGGTTAAAACGTTCGTAGTTGAACTTGTGCTTCATACGGGTAGTACAACTTACAATTGTGGTTAGTACTATACCTTTATGTATGTAAGCGTATTACCGGTGGAGTTCTTATATGTGATTAAATACTTGTATTTTTTCATATGTTCCTCCTATTTAAAAACCTGCATTAGTGCTCTTAAACGAGTGTTATTGTGGGCCGGTACTATTACTTTGAACAAATTAGAGTGCTTAAAGCAGGCTTCAAATGCCTGAATATTCTGTGCATGGGATAATGAAATAAGACCTCTGTTCTGCTTTCATTGGTTTTCAGATCAAGAGGTAATGATTAATAGAAGCAGTTTGGGGGCATTAGTATTACGACGCGAGAGGTGAAATTCTTGGACCGTCGTAAGACTAACTTAAGCGAAAGCATTTGCCAAAGATGTTTTCATTAATCAAGAACGAAAGTTAGAGGTTCGAAGGCGATCAGATACCGCCCTAGTTCTAACCATAAACGATGCCAGCTAGCAATTGGGTGTAGCTACTTTTATGGCTCTCTCAGTCGCTTCCCGGGAAACCAAAGCTTTTGGGCTCCGGGGGAAGTATGGTTGCAAAGCTGAAACTTAAAGGAATTGACGGAAGGGCACCACCAGGAGTGGAGCCTGCGGCTTAATTTGACTCAACACGGGAAAACTTACCAGGTCCGAACATAAGTGTGTAAGACAGATTGATAGCTCTTTCTCGAATCTATGGGTGGTGGTGCATGGCCGTTCTTAGTTCGTGGAGTGATTTGTCTGGTTAATTCCGATAACGAACGAGACTCAAATATATTAAATAGATATCTTCAGGATTATGGTGCTGAAGCTTATATAGCCTTCATTCATGGTGGCAGTAAAATGTTTATTGTGTTTGAATGTGTTTATGTAAGTGGAGCCGTACCTGTTGGTTTGTCCCATTATAAGGACACTAGCTTCTTAAATGGACAAATTGCGTCTAGCAATAATGAGATTGAGCAATAACAGGTCTGTGATGCCCTTAGATGTCCTGGGCTGCACGCGCGCTACAATGAAAGTATCAACGTGTATTTCCTAGACCGAGAGGTCCGGGTAAACCGCTGAACCACTTTCATGCTTGGGATTGTGAACTGAAACTGTTCACATGAACTTGGAATTCCCAGTAAGTGTGAGTCATTAACTCGCATTGATTACGTCCCTGCCCTTTGTACACACCGCCCGTCGCTACTACCGATTGAATTATTTAGTGAGGTCTCCGGACGTGATCACTGTGACGCCTTGCGTGTTACGGTTGTTTCGCAAAAGTTGACCGAACTTGATTATTTAGAGGAAGTAAAAGTCGTAACAAGGTTTCCGTAGGTGAACCTGCGGAAGGATCATTATTGTATAAAATCCTTACCGTTAATAAAAATTTGTTATAATACAAATACATTTTGAATTTACCAAAATTACTTACCAAATTACCAAATTAAAAAATTTACCAAATTTATATTACCATATTATCAAATTTACCAGATTACGAATTTTTACAAAAGCAAAGCGCATAATATGATATGATTATAGAACGAAACGATTCAATTGAATCAAATTAAAAATATATATATAAATATATATTAAAATAAAAGTTAAAATCAAAATAAAATGAATCTGATGGGTTTTTATTTATATGAGGCTTTGGCAACCTCATAAGATTTTAACATGTTGTGTAATGGCGGGCACAACAAAAAAAAATATTATATATATGTGGCTTTGAAATGTAAAAATAAAACTTCGAATATTGGAGAGATCGAAGATATCAAATTCGAAAATGGAAATCGAATTAAAACATTAAAAATAATGGTTATCAAAATAATTTGTTAATATAAAATGGTGAACTTTGTGTGTATATGGACCATAATATACACGCGTTGCGAATATGTATTGTTCATCTTAGTTATGAGCATACGTTGGCTAATGCAACAACCTAAAATATACAATGTTGTACCTGGTACCCATCAGGTTAATGTTTTATATAAATTGCAGTATGTATCGCCCAAACATAGTTAAATATAAACCGTAAATAACCAGATTATATGATACATAATGCTTATATGAAACTAAGACATTTCGCAGCATTTATTTTAGGTATAAAAATACATTTATTGAAGGAATTGATATATGCCAGTAAAATGGTGTATTTTTAATTTCTTTCAATAAAAACAAAATTGACATTATATAAAAATGAATTATAAAACTCTAAGCGGTGGATCACTCGGCTCATGGGTCGATGAAGAACGCAGCAAACTGTGCGTCATCGTGTGAACTGCAGGACACATGAACATCGACATTTTGAACGCATATCGCAGTCCATGCTGTTATGTACTTTAATTAATTTTATAGTGCTGCTTGGACTACATATGGTTGAGGGTTGTAAGACTATGCTAATTAAGTTGTTTATAAATTTTATAAGCATATGGTATATTATTGGATAAAATAATAATATTTTTATTCATAATATTAAAAAATATATATGAAAAACATTATCTCACATTTGGATGTGAAAAACGAAGAGAAATATTTTCTTTTTCAATCAAGTAATACTGAGAAATGTCTAGCATAAAAAATTGAATTATTTTTCATCTAGAATTGTCTCTTATTAATGATTCGGAAATAGAAAAAACTTGGTTATGTTATTATTCTTCGTTGGTTCGTTTAATGGAAAACACTTTGCTACAAGAAATAATGGAAATTTTATAACGAATTTAATAAAATGTTTTTATCATTATATATAAAGAATTAATGGCAAGAAAAAGTTATATACAACCTCAACTCATATGGGACTACCCCCTGAATTTAAGCATATTAATTAGGGGAGGAAAAGAAACTAACAAGGATTTTCTTAGTAGCGGCGAGCGAAAAGAAAACAGTTCAGCACTAAGTCACTTTGTCTATATGGCAAATGTGAGATGCAGTGTATGGAGCGTCAATATTCTAGTATGAGAAATTAACGATTTAAGTCCTTCTTAAATGAGGCCATTTACCCATAGAGGGTGCCAGGCCCGTATAACGTTAATGATTACTAGATGATGTTTCCAAAGAGTCGTGTTGCTTGATAGTGCAGCACTAAGTGGGTGGTAAACTCCATCTAAAACTAAATATAACCATGAGACCGATAGTAAACAAGTACCGTGAGGGAAAGTTGAAAAGAACTCTGAATAGAGAGTTAAACAGTACGTGAAACTGCTTAGAGGTTAAGCCCGATGAACCTGAATATCCGTTATGGAAAATTCATCATTAAAATTGTAATATTTAAATAATATTATGAGGATAGTGTGCATTTTTTCCATATAAGGACATTGTAATCTATTAGCATATACCAAATTTATCATAAAATATAACTTATAGTTTATTCCAATTAAATTGCTTGCATTTTAACACAGAATAAATGTTATTAATTTGATAAAGTGCTGATAGATTAATATGATTACAGTGCGTTAATTTTTCGGAATTATATAATGGCATAATTATCATTGATTTTTGTGTTTATTATATGCACTTGTATGATTAACAATGCGAAAGATTCAGGATACCTTCGGGACCCGTCTTGAAACACGGACCAAGGAGTCTAACATATGTGCAAGTTATTGGGATATAAACCTAATAGCGTAATTAACTTGACTAATAATGGGATTAGTTTTTTAACTATTTATAGCTAATTAACACAATCCCGGGGCGTTCTATATAGTTATGTATAATGTATATTTATATTATTTATGCCTCTAACTGGAACGTACCTTGAGCATATATGCTGTGACCCGAAAGATGGTGAACTATACTTGATCAGGTTGAAGTCAGGGGAAACCCTGATGGAAGACCGAAACAGTTCTGACGTGCAAATCGATTGTCAGAATTGAGTATAGGGGCGAAAGACCAATCGAACCATCTAGTAGCTGGTTCCTTCCGAAGTTTCCCTCAGGATAGCTGGTGCATTTTAATATTATATAAAATAATCTTATCTGGTAAAGCGAATGATTAGAGGCCTTAGGGTCGAAACGATCTTAACCTATTCTCAAACTTTAAATGGGTAAGAACCTTAACTTTCTTGATATGAAGTTCAAGGTTATGATATAATGTGCCCAGTGGGCCACTTTTGGTAAGCAGAACTGGCGCTGTGGGATGAACCAAACGTAATGTTACGGTGCCCAAATTAACAACTCATGCAGATACCATGAAAGGCGTTGGTTGCTTAAAACAGCAGGACGGTGATCATGGAAGTCGAAATCCGCTAAGGAGTGTGTAACAACTCACCTGCCGAAGCAACTAGCCCTTAAAATGGATGGCGCTTAAGTTGTATACCTATACATTACCGCTAAAGTAGATGATTTATATTACTTGTGATATAAATTTTGAAACTTTAGTGAGTAGGAAGGTACAATGGTATGCGTAGAAGTGTTTGGCGTAAGCCTGCATGGAGCTGCCATTGGTACAGATCTTGGTGGTAGTAGCAAATAATCGAATGAGACCTTGGAGGACTGAAGTGGAGAAGGGTTTCGTGTGAACAGTGGTTGATCACGAGTTAGTCGGTCCTAAGTTCAAGGCGAAAGCCGAAAATTTTCAAGTAAAACAAAAATGCCAAATTATATAAACAAAGCGAAAATAATACACTTGAATAATTTTGAACGAAAGGGAATACGGTTCCAATTCCGTAACCTGTTGAGTATCCGTTTGTTATTAAATATGGGCCTCGTGCTCATCCTGGCAACAGGAACGACCATAAAGAAGCCGTCGAGAGATATCGGAAGAGTTTTCTTTTCTGTTTTATAGCCGTACTACCATGGAAGTCTTTCGCAGAGAGATATGGTAGATGGGCTAGAAGAGCATGACATATACTGTTGTGTCGATATTTTCTCCTCGGACCTTGAAAATTTATGGTGGGGACACGCAAACTTCTCAACAGGCCGTACCAATATCCGCAGCTGGTCTCCAAGGTGAAGAGTCTCTAGTCGATAGAATAATGTAGGTAAGGGAAGTCGGCAAATTAGATCCGTAACTTCGGGATAAGGATTGGCTCTGAAGATTGAGATAGTCGGGCTTGATTGGGAAACAATAACATGGTTTATGTGCTCGTTCTGGGTAAATAGAGTTTCTAGCATTTATGTTAGTTACTTGTTCCCCGGATAGTTTAGTTACGTAGCCAATTGTGGAACTTTCTTGCTAAAATTTTTAAGAATACTATTTGGGTTTAAACCAATTAGTTCTTATTAATTATAACGATTATCAATTAACAATCAATTCAGAACTGGCACGGACTTGGGGAATCCGACTGTCTAATTAAAACAAAGCATTGTGATGGCCCTAGCGGGTGTTGACACAATGTGATTTCTGCCCAGTGCTCTGAATGTCAAAGTGAAGAAATTCAAGTAAGCGCGGGTCAACGGCGGGAGTAACTATGACTCTCTTAAGGTAGCCAAATGCCTCGTCATCTAATTAGTGACGCGCATGAATGGATTAACGACGGACGTGTTTCCTCGAGCTCCCATTGCTTACGGTCATTGTGAGTAAATCCGCGGATTTATACGTTGAAAAACGGAGTAAAGTGGTGTGAAGGTGTCGCGAACAAAGTTGAAAATTTGTGAGCGAAAGAACATCGCGTGTTGTGGAAATAAACGATTTTCAATTGGAAATTTTCCACGAGGGCCACGTGTTGAGTGAGAGCGCTCTCTGCGAGAGAGGCGTTAGCCCTTTTCGTGTGGGATTCCCTCAGCGCCAGCTGATCGGTTGTGAACTTTGCTAAGGTGTGTGCATTGGATAATTTTTAGTGTTGCCATACCGAGCAATTGGTGGCGCC